>NC_061110.1:63398552-63468978 GCF_015104395.2 Macrobrachium nipponense | reverse complement strand
GGCCCCTCAACATCAGACGCTTGGTTCAAGCAGTCCCTGTGCCTCAACCCTCCACCTCTAAGGCCCAGCCCCAGCAGCAGTTTGTTTTTCTGCAGCCCCGCCCCAACAGCAGCAACCTTCGGCCCCTTTTGCTGTCTCTCCTGCCTTTAATCATCCTATGAGAACCAGGCATTTCAGGTCTTAAATAGGTTCGGCAGGGGGGGCAGGGCTAGGGGTCCCTTTTGTCAACGTGCCGGCAGCAGAGCAACCGGCCGTGCCACAGTTGCAAGAGGAGGTCGCGGGTCGCGTCCATCAGCAGCCCAATGAGGTCTCGCAGGTAGGAGGAAGGCTGTACCACTTTCGTCATCGTTGGGGGTTCAGCAATTGGGCACAAAGCATTGTATCCAGAGGCCTAGGCTGGAGTTGGATCGTAGGTCCTCCTCCACCCAACACCTATCAGGAGCCGACACCGGAGTTAATAGAATACTCTCAAGACCTCCTCCAAAAGGGGGCGGTGTCAAAGACAAGGTATTTAAAATTTCAAGGGCGCTTGTTCAGCGTTCCAAAGAAAGGCTCGGACAAGCGAAGGGTAATCTTAGACTTGTCCCATCTAAACTTATCAATTCGCTGCGAAAAGTTCAAGATGCTGACCATCTCTCAGGTGCGGACCTTACTTCTCCGTGGGGTCGTCACCACCTCTATAGATCTTACAGACGCTACTATCATGTCCCGATAGCACGGCACTTCTGTCCGTTTCTGGCTTCTCTTTCAAGTAATGTCCTTCGGGCTCAATATAGCCCCAAGGATCTTTACGAAGTTAGCAGAAACGGTAGTGCAGGAACTAAGGTCACAGGGTATCATGGTAGTAGCCTATCTGGACGATTGGCTGGTGTGGGCTCCAAGCATCGAAGAATGCAACAAGGCTACGGACAAGGTGATCTGTTTCCTAAAACATCTCGGATTCAAGATCAACAGGGGAAGTCCCGCCTGACTCTGGAGTCCCGGTTCCATTCCCCCGGCAAAGAGGAAAGAGATAGCCAAAGCAACCAGGCAGTTTCTGAAGTGCAAACAGACGTCCCGGAGAAACCAGGAGAGGATCCTGGGTTTTCTACAATTTGCCTCAGTGACAGACGTACTTCTGAAAGCCAAACTCAAGGACATCAATCGGGTTTGGCGTTCCAGGGTCAACGCAAGATCCCGGGACAGGCTCGCCCCGATCCCAGAGATTCTGCGCAAACGTCTCCGTCCTTGGGCGGAGGCGAAGAATTTAGCGAAGAAGATCCCGCTACAATTTCCCCCTCCGGCGTTAGTGATTCACACAGATGCGTCACTAACAGGTTGGGGGGGATATTCTCAGTACAGGAAGGTGCAAAGGACTTGGTCCCCCCAGTTCCAACAGCTTCATATAAACATCCTGGAAGCTATGGCAGTGTTCCTTACCCTGAGGAAACTCCGTCCGGCCAAGAAATCACACTTAAAGCTGGTGCTCGACAGTGCTGTAGTTGTGCACTGCATAAACAGGGGAGGATCAAAATCAAGTCATCTAAATCACGTGATGATAGCCATTTTTTCAATCGCAGCCAAGAACAGTTGGCAACTATCGGCCACTCACCTAGCAGGGATTCAGAACGTGGCAGCAGACGCGCTTTCATGCTCAGTTCCTCTGGAGTCGGAGTGGTCTCTGGACAGCAAGTCGTTCAGGTGGGTGCGTCACATGGTACCAGGGCTCGAGGTGGATCTGTTTGCAACAGAGTCAAATCACAAGCTTCTATGTTATGTGGCTCCCAACCTGGAACCTCTGGCTTTCGCCACGGATGCACTGGCATTAGATTGGAACCAATGGAAGAAGATATATCTTTTCCCTCCAGTGAACCTTCTCTTGAAGGTTCTGCACAAGTTGAGATCTTTCAAGGGCCAGGTGGCCCTCATAGCCCCCAACTGGCCGAGGAGCAATTGGTTTCCTCTAATGATAGAATTAGGTCCGAGTCCGAGTCAGCTGCCGAAGCCCATGCTGTCCCAAAAAGTCCAAACGAAGACTGTGTTCGATTCCTCAGGTCTTCACAAAGCCCTAGCTTTATGGACTTCATGAAGTTTGCTGCACAAAGGGGCGCAGACATAGATCCTCAAAACATCATGTTCTTAGAATCAGATAAGCGAGAGTCAGCACTTCGCCAATACGATTCGGCGGTTAAGAAGCTGGCTGTCTTCCTCAATAAATCTGATGTTCATACCATGACAACAAATCTAGCTATCACCTTCTTCAGGAATTTATTTGAACAAGGTTTGGCAGCTAGTACAATAACCACAACTAAATCAGCATTGAAAAAGATTTTTTAATTCGGGTTTGACATAAACCTAACAGATTCTTTCTTTACCTCAATCCCCAAGGCTTGTGCCAGGCTTAGGCCTGTTGAACGACCTACTGCAGTCTCATGGTTCCTAAATGATGTCCTTAAGTTGGCATCAGATATTAAAAACTCAGAATGTGATTATCAATCTCTTTTGCGGAAAAAACTTTCTCATCAGTCTAGCTTCGGGAGCTAGAATTTCACAGTTGTCTTCTTTATCCAGGGACCCAGGTCATATTCAGTTCCTATCTTCGGGAGAGGTGCTTCTTTCTCCGGATCGCAGGTTTCTTGCCAAGATGAAGATCCTCTAATAGATGGTGGGGGCTCCATGAAAAATTATTACGCTCCCACAGGACATATCCTGCGCCCTGTGAAGGCATTGCAGGATTTCCTACATAGAACTTCTACGATATCTAAAGGGCCCCTGTTCATTAGAGAGGGAGGTGGCACTATCTCTCTGAATGGCATACGACAGCAAATCCCTTATTTCATTAAGAAGGCCAACCCACATTCATTCCCACGGGTACATGACATTAGAGCTATAGCAACCTCAATTAATTTCTTCCAGCACATGAGCTTCGAAGATCTGAAGAAATATACTGGTTGGAAATCTACCTCATCCAAGTAACATATTTTTAATGCTGGGCAAATTTTTGTGATAAGTACATAATATTCATTTATAGGTGCCTTTTTCAAACTATATTTTATACAAATTGTTGGTTTATGGCCTATCATGTCCTACATTTAACTCTATTACCTTTAAATTAAGGATTACAATTTATATGTATATGTTATTATTATATTGATTTTCATGATACTATGTTTTTCATTGGCACCCTTTGGTTGTTATCTTTTAATTACTAATAGTTTAGATGTCAGTAGCAGTTGTGTTTCCTCTGGTACAATTTCACAGAGACGACACAGCTGACCCAGAAAAAAAAAAAAAAGGGATTTTGACGTAGAAAAAATCTATTTCTGGGCGAGCAATGTGTCGCCAGTGAAATCCCACCCTCACGTTTCAATGTTCCCACCCTTTTTCTAACTGTGCCACCAAGCTAATATGCTATCTTCAGGAATGACGCTACATACGCGGTTGTAGGTAGCAAGCCGTAGAACGGCTCCCCTTTTCTTGGGGGTTTTGATGTAGGAGAGGCTAATTGGAGTGGGTGCCGTGGTAGTGAGTTTCACTCGCCCCAGATCTATACCAACTCCTTTTATATGAAGGTGAGTGAGCTGGAATATTCTGGCAGGTCCAATTTAACAGTTCTCTGGTATTCTGGCAATATCATACCTTAGAAATAGTGCTGAAGGAACCTATTTCACTGGGCAACACGGCTTCCTCGCCCAGAAATAGATTTTTCCTACGTCAAAATCCCTTTTTTGCAACCATGGAAGTTCACCGATGATTGACAAAAACAATAATCAGTTTGCCTTGCCCTGGCGAAAAGACCAGATAACACTACACAAAACCATCCACACCTACACTAAAAAACCTTATGATACCCTTAACCAGATATAAGAACTGGTGGGTACTTCAGGTACCTGTACCCCAGGCTTCCCATAAACGCAAACACCTCAAACTCAAGGCGAGGAGACAGTAGAGGGTAAACACCGGGTCCCCTATGCTTCCTCTCCCAACACCTTTCCGCTACCGACACCTGGTGAAGATCTTATACAAGGTGAAAGAAGTCTTCAGTTTTCTGGATTGGACAATTATACAGCGTTAACCAGAAAAATGACATTGTTATGATACAATAAAGTTTCATACATACTTACCTGGCAGATATATACATAGCTATCGACTCCGTCGTTCCCGACAGAATTTCAAATTTCGCGGCACTCGCTACAGGTAGGTCAGGTGATCTACCGCCCTGCTCTGGGTGGCAGGACTAGGAACTATTCCCGTTTTCTAATCAGATTCTCTCTTCCACCTGTCTCCTGCGGGGAGGCTGGGTGGGTCTTCAATTGTATATATCTGCCAGGTAAGTATGTATGAAACTTTATTGTATCATAACAATGTCATTTTCATACATTCAACTTACCTGTCAGATATATACATAGCTGATTGACACCCTTTGGTGGAGGGCAAGAGACAGCTAAACTAACTGACTAGACAGGTAAAACAACATATGTTGTAGGTATAAACAATAAACCTTAGTTCCTACCTTCTTAGATGGAAGACTTCGTGGCTACTGCCCAGGAGTCTGCTTCATCTCAAGAGCCTTAGCGATAGTGATCTGTGGCCAAGATTCTTGTGGATCTGTCGATGGGGTCTCTTCCACTTACTCGACAGAACCTAACTGGCGTTTGTCAATGGGAGCACATCCGCTTATATGACAACACGCATTTATTTAAGGAGCACACAACCAATCCCGATCACCCGATCCTAACCCGTGTTAGTTCTAAGATTGCCTAGAGTTATCCCCAAACTCTTAGCAAACAACCACAAACTCGAAACTCATACATACAAAAACAAAAATTTTGTACCCCTCTAAAAGTCAGATGTCACTCGATTTTCAAATGAAGCGAAGTGAAGGCCGCTTGTGCGACAACTGACACTCCCATACACCGAAAACACGAGAACACATCCGACAAGAGGGTTACGTACACAGTTTAAGGATTGGTGCTTTCTCCTTTACCCAGAACCGTCTGTGCTGACACAAACGGACCTAAAGAAAAAATAACATTTCTCGTACGTAACTCGCACGTCTTTTAAATAATGGGATGCAAACACAGAGTTGCATCTCCAATAAGTTGCATCCAATATGTTTTTTGAGTGACATATTTCTTTGGAACGCCACAGAGGTTGCGATTGCCCTAACTTCGTGTGCTCTCACTCTTAAAAGATTAAAAGAATCATCTGAACAATTCTTATGAGCTTCCACAATGACACTTCTAACAAAGAAGGCTAAGGCGTTCTTGGACATTGCTCTCTTGGGGTCTTTTACTGAGCACCAAAGACCTCTTTGCGAACCCCCCAACTGCTTCTTCTGTCAGATAAAATTTTAGAGCTCTAACTGGGCAAAGAGATCTTTCTGCCTCTCTGCCCTACCAAACTAGACAGTCCTTTCACTTCGAAGCTCCTGGGCCAGGGATTCGAAGGGTTTTCGTTTTTGGCAAGAAAGAGAGACTGAAATGAACAAATTGCAGAGTCTCCTTTGAAGCCAACTCTTGATTCAAGGGCGTGGCAATTCACTGACCCTTTTTGCCGTTGCAAGAGACATCAGAACAAACACTTTCTAGTAATGTTACGAAAAGAAGCAGTGTGTAGTGGTTCGAATTCTTCTGAGGATAGAAATTTAAGAACCACATCTAAGTTCCAGCTTGGAACCTTAGGTTCAAGTGACTTTGAAGTTTCGAAGGAACGAATGAGTCGTGCAAAATCCTTATCATTCGTTAGATCTAATCCCTTGTTTCTAAAGACTGCTGACAGCATACTCCTGTTACCCTTAATAGTCGGTACCGAGAGATGCTACTTTTGTCTAAGAAACAGAAGGAAATCCGCAATTTCGGTCACAGAGGTACTGGAAGAGGACAGCTTCTTCGACCTGCACCAGTTTCTGAAAACTTCCCACTTCGATTGGTACACTCGCCTAGTAGATGATCTGCGGGCTCTAGCAATTGCGCTTGCTGCCTGGCGAGAAAACCCTCTCGCTCTGACAAGTCTTTCGATAGTCGAAAGGCAGTCAGAGCAGAGCGGGTAGATTTTGATGGTACCTCTCGAAGTGGGGTTGTTTGAGCAGAATCTATTCTGTTTGGAAGAGATCTGGGGAAGTCCACCGTCCACTCCATCACCTCTGTGAACCAAATTTGAGCTGGCCAATACGGAGCAATCAGAGTCATTTTGGTTCCTTCGGATGCCACGAATTTTCTGACTACTTCCCCCAGTATCTTGAACGGGGTAAAAAGCGTAAACGTCTATCCCTGACCAGTCCAGGAGGAAGGCTCTGTTGCATAAGCCCTCGGGGATCTTCCACCAGGGCACAAAACGTGTCTATCCTTTTGGAGAGGAATGTGGCGAAGAGATCTATTTGAGCTTCCCCCAAAGGAGCCAAAGGCTCTGACAGACTTCTGAGTGGAGTGTCCATTCTGTGGGAAGGACCTGGAACCTCCTGCTCAATCTGTCCGCTCTCACATTCCTCTCCCCTTGGACAAACCTTGTTAGAAGAACTACCTTCCTTTGGTTCGCCCCAAATCAAAAGATCTCTTGCTAGCTCGTACAGAGCGAAAGAGTGCGTCCCTCCTTGTTTCTTGACATAGCCAGAGCTGTCGTATTGTCGAGTTATCTGTACGACTTTGCCTCTGACTATGTGTTCGAAGCTCTTTAGCGCCAGGTGAATTGCTAAGAGCTCCTTGCAATTTATGTGCCATGACACCTGTTCTGCCGACCAGGTGCCTGACACTTCTTTGGATCCCAATGTTGCCCCCCAGCCCGACTCCGAGGCGTCTGAAAACAATGTCAGGCTTGGGTTCCGTACTTGCAGGGACACTCCTTTGTTTTCCTTTAATGGACTCAAACCACCACTTCAAATGATGTTTTATTTCTTCCGAGATTGGAAAACGTGTCCGAGCTGTCCTGTCTTCCAACTCCAACTTCTTCTCAGGAAGAACTGAGCGGTCGAAGATGTAATCTTCCTAGGAGAAAGAACTGTTCGAGCGAGGAAAGGGTTCCCAGAAGGCTCAGCCATTCCCTCGCTGAAGTGCGCTCTTTCCCTAGAAAGTTCGATACTGTGGCACAGCCTTTCTTTATTTTTCTCTCTTGAGATGGAAAAACTCGAAAACCCCGAGAATCCATCTGAATCCCCAGATAAACCACGTTCTGGCTGGGGATCATCTGAGACTTTCTCGAGGTTCACGATCAATCCCAATGATTTTGTCAATTCCAGTGTTGTTGACAGTCCCTCCAAACACTGCTTTTGAGACCTGGCTCTGATGAGCCAGCGTCCAGGTACAGGGAGACGTTTATCCCTTTCAAATGTAAGTGTCTTGCTACATTTTTCATCACGTCCGTGAAGACTTGAGGAGCCGTGGACAGGCCGAAACACAGGGCCCTGAACTGATAGATTCTTCCTTCGAACATAAATCGAAGGTACTTCCTCGACGAATGGTGGATCGGGATGTGGAAGTATGCGTCCTGAAGGTCTAGGGACGCCATCCAATCCCCTTGCCGCAGTGCTGCAGGAACCTGAAGCAGACGTTTCCATGCTGAACTTCTGTTGTTCGACGAATTTGTTCAGCGCACTTACGTCCAGTACCGGTCTCCATCCCCCCGAGGCTTTTGCTACAAGAAACAAGCGATTGTAAACCCCGGGGAGTTGCAATCCAGCACTAGCTCTATTGCTCTTTTGTCCCACATCTGTTCCACCATTTGACGAAGAGTATCCATCAGAACAGGGTCCCTGTATCTGGCGGACAATTCCCTCGGTGATGTTGTCAAGGGAGGAAGTCCTTGAATGGGATGCGATACCCCTTCTTGATGATCGACATCGTCCAAGAGATTCGCTCCTATGTCTTCCCAGGCTTTCGCAAAAGAATGTAACCTGGCTCCTACGGGTGTCTGGAGGACAGAATTCTCACTTCCCTTTCTTAAAGGGACGGAAGGAAGACCTGCCCTCTTTTCGGTTTGACTTCCTTCTGGCGATCGATCTAGTTGGAAGACCTCCTCGAAAGGGCTGCTGCTGAGCTGGGCGAGCCACTTTCTTTTCCTCACTAGCCACAGCCTATTCTTCCTTGAGGATTGTCTAAGGAGATCCTGGGTGGCCTTTTCAGTCAGAGAATGCGCGATATCCTTCACCAACTGCGAGGGAAACAAGGTGTTCTGAGAGAGGCGCAAACAATAAGGCGGCGGCTCTCTGCGAAGGAGAGACGGCCTTCGTGAGGAAAGCACTGTGAACCGCTCTCTTCTTTAAAACTCCTGCACCAAAGAGGGAGCATACCTCAGCCGATCCATCCTGAACAGCCTTATCAATGCAGGCGAGGATCTATTTATGGTTTCTGGGTCGAGTTGTTCCTTTTCCTGAGATTTCTTGGCCACAAACCCCAAGGGACCAATCTAAGAAGTTAAAAACTTCTAAAGTGTGAAAAAGTCCCCTTGAGGAGGTGGTCCGTTTCCGAAAGCCCCCATGTTTTACCTTCGCTGCATTCAAGGCGTGCCTTCTCGACGAATCCACCAAACTCGAGAAGTCTGACTCAGCTGAAACGGACAGAGACAATCCCATATTCTCTCCCCGTTTCGTACCAAATGCCTCTCCTCCCTGTAAGTTTAGCGGGAGGCATACAAAAGAACCGCCTTCCTTCCTAACTCCTTCTTCTTGAACCAGGAGTCAAGAGATTGAAGAGCCCTCCTCATAGATATAGCAGGCTTCATTTTAAGGAAAGAGGAAGACTTGTGTGTTTTCGTGCTCGAAACAGAGAGCGTGGAGAAGGGGAGCAGCTGGCGTCAAAGAGTCTCCATATTCCCTCCAATAGAAGGGACGAAAGAACTTTGTAATTAGAAGATCCTTCCTTCATTTCGTCCTCCGAGGCATCTTCTGGGTTGATAGGCTCGGAAGGAGAAGGCTCCCTTCTTTCTTCTGACTCTTCTCTTACTCTCTTACGAGTGTCAGCTCTTCATACGAGGAATGCGCCTGGTGTACAGCAGGAGTATCTCGCCTGGGAGGAGTAACGTGTTGGAATACTCCTGGCGCTTGGCAGGCGCAGAGCGCCTCGAATACTCCTGGCTTCTAGTAGGCGCATCTTGTTCAGAATACTCCTGGCGCGTGGGAGGAGTATTAAGTTCAGAATACTCCTGGCGCCTGGGAGGAGTATAAGCTTCGTGGAATACTCCTGGCGCCTGGGAGGAGTATTAAGTCCAGAGTACTCCTGGCGCCTGGGAGGAGTATAAGCTTCGGAATACTCCTGGCGCCTGGGAGGAGTATTAAGTTCAGAATACTCCTGGCGCCTGGGAGGAGTATCTAGGCCCGACGACTCCTGGCGCCTGGTAGGAGCACGTCGTTCCAAATACTCCTGATCCTTAGAATGCGTCTGATGTTTAGTAGGAGTATTGATTCCGGTAGGCGCTTTCCGTCTCACAAGCGCTCTACTCCTAACAGGATCTTCCTCTTCAGCTAACTCTTGCGCTTGATTGAAGATCTTGAATGTTGTACTGGCTCTTTGCGCCTACTCGGAGCCTGGCTCCTGGTTGGCGACCCTACTCTTGACAGGAGTAACTTCCTTTCTTACTTCTCTCCTGTCTAACGCATTGCTACCCCAGAGATGGCCGCTTGTGCGACAACTCCCCTGAAGGGTGCGTCGCGCCCGACAGGAGATCGGTATTTAGATCTTTTAATAGGAAGCCTATCATCTTTCTTACGAGTAGCTCCTTATAAAAAGAGTTCCTACTCAAGGCGAAGGCTAATTGCTCTTGCATATTCATTAATATTCTCCTGGTTGAGGAGTCTTTCGAATCAGGAGAGGGAGATCTGAAGGCGCTCTAGGATCCCTTCCAGACCCAGAGTCTGAATGTATTCTCGCCTTCTATTACCGCGAAGACGCTCCTTCTTCAGAGAGCGCTCGGGACTCGAATTGAGTTCATGCTCTTTCATACTCCTCTTCAGCGGACGGGAAAGTTTCGACTCCTTCCATCCTCTTCTCGGAGAAGGCGAACTAGACGACGAAAAGCACTCTCGAAGGACGCTTTTCCTATAGCGGTCCTTGGCATTATTTGATATGCTCGATCTGCCGAAGGGACGCCTGATCGTTGGGGATTCTCCACAACCCCCGTGACGGCTTTCGACTTTCCTTCTCCTCCGGGCCAGGGAGCTTGGAAGAGGTCTAGGCCTGGGAGCGTCGCAGAGACGACCAGACGCCCACCCCCTCCACTACACTGGGACACTAATATCACTAGCGAAACCACATTCACTTTCCTTACCTTCCAATGCTGCGACTTTTTCCTGCATTGTCTGAAGGGAAGCTCTAAGTTCTGCTATTTCCGAAGCAGAACTAGAAGGATTAGCAATTTGTGAACGGGCTGAAACAGAATGGGCATGATTATCAGAGGAAGAAGCTACAGAACTAGATAGTAAATCATGAGAAGCAGACATTCTGCGGGTTTTATAAGCCGCCTTCCTCTCTCTATCTTTCTCTAACTTCTTCAAGTAAGAAGTTAGATTCTTCCACTCTGTGCACTCAATTTCTCACACTCGTTACACGTATTCTCAATCGAGCATTCAACCATTCTACACCCACTACAAGTAGTGTGAGGATCTACCGAAGCTTTCGGAATCTCACCTTACAGCCCTCATTCACACACACTCTGAAAACTAACACTAGAGTCAGACATATTCACGAATTCCAAAAAACCAAGTCCAAAAAACAGTCCACGATAGCGAATGCCAAACACGATCCAAGTACGTCACCAAATATCAGCGAGAGATGATCAAAAGCTTTGCGAAAAAAACGAATTCTAGTCAGAGGAAGTAACAACAATGTTGATACCCGCCGCCGGCGACAGAGAGAATCTTGTTAGAAAACGGGAATAGTTCCTAGTCCTGCCACCCAGAGCAGGGCGGTAGATCACCTGACCTACCTGTAGCGAGGTGCCGCGAAATTTGAAATTCTGTCGGTGGGACGACGGAGTCGATAGCTATGTATATATCTGACATGGTAAGTTGAATGTATGAAATTGAAGATTGCCAGTCTCTGGATGAGGATTTTTCCTGCGGACTGGCTCAATCTGTTGTCCTGTGCGGACAGGGCAGCGAGACATGGTTCAGTGGAATTGGGCTGCCTTATTCACTATGGGAGTACTCAAAAGGAGAGAACGGTGGTGCTCCTTCACATCCCACGAAACAAACATCGGCTTTGTTGTTCTCCCCCGAGTAAACTTCACCTGTTTCCAGCAGAAACCGTCAAGCATGTACTGTCGGACTGTTACGGCCTCTGAGAGAGGTCAGCTTCAGGTTCGATATGAATAAATAAAAAAAATATTTCAACACCAACAGTTGAAACTGGGGATACGAATATAGAAAGAAACACTAAACACAACAAAGGTTTATTTTTACAAGCTTACTAACATAGGTAAATGCAGAATGGTGTCTCCTATTTACAATAAAAGATAGAATCTTACACTGCATAAACTGGGGGAAAAGTGAGATAATTCAAATACTTGCTGCTTAATTTAGCGACTCGAAGCGATGGCTTCACAAAAGGAAAACGGTGATTGCAGACGTCCTCTTGACTCCGTATTGCAGAAAATAGTCTACTCTTGATACTTGAAAGGCAGGAACTCCCCCCCCAAAACCTCTAGCAGGACACCTTTTCTTCTCTGAAGTCTGCTCAACGTCGGGTATAACTCGGTCGTCCACTCCTGAAGACAACTAGACCAGTATCCAACCAACTCTCGAGCAACTTTTCTTCTGATCCTTCGTCGGTTCCTTTTCTCTTATCTCTCTCGGATGATCTCTGCTGCTGCTGATCTCTCACTGATAATCTGATCTGTGGCTCTTACTGAGGATATCTCTCTGTGACTAACTGGTGATCTCTCTCTCACGATCTCTGTTTTTTCCCACTTCCTCATCGTATTTATACGGCACTCAGGGGGCGGAGCCTACGGCGAGCGTCACAGGCTCCCGAGATTACTAGAACTTCTTAGAAGACTCTTGACGGAATATTGCATCAAATTTCGCTGCATTCCTCCCGCCACTTAGGCGCGTTGCGCTCCACAACACGCCCGATGATTCCAGAACACCCGTGAGAACAGGCGCCTCCAACACGGGCGCGAAAGCCTCCTTGCTACCAAACTTCTCGAAAAATGCGTTTTCCTTTCCTTTTAACTTCCTTTGCTATGAAGCAATTACCATCACATGCCCCCCCTAAACGAGAGAAAAAAAAAAAAACAAAAAAAATGAAATCAACTGATTTTATTTTTTTTCCCAAAAAACAAGAATTAAACAGCAGAGAAACAATTCTGCATAAAGTTTTAATCCAGCCAAACACGCACGCTTCACTCACACACTCACTTGTGCAATAACAGAAAACGGTTATTAGGCTACTCATTCTGAGAAATCTCTAAGATAATGTTATAACATTATCCTTCTCTCTTACTTTTTCCGCTTTCTGAACTCTGCTCAAAACTTTGAAAGACTAAGACACCTCTTGCGTCTTTCTCAAAACTAATTTCTCTTTCTGGGACACAATTACCAAGGGCACGGGCGGCGGCCAAGGTACGGGGCGTTCTTTATATTCTGAAGCAAATTTACATTTATTGCCTTTGCTCTACTCTTACCCACATTAATTCCATAATGTGCATTTCCCTCTCCTCTAACACTGAGAAAGGACCCTTCGAAATTATAAGGGAAAGCGGAACCTTCTTTATGGACTAGTACTAAAACTTTATCTCTTACACACAACTTCTCTCTTTTGCTCTAAGATCATTGTTTTTTCTTTAGGTTTCCTCTCGCGCTTTCTTTCGCTAGTTGCCAAGTGCTTCCGTTCTCCTCCGCTAGTTCCCAAACATCTCTTAAATTGTTTTTATAATACTCAAGATTAATTATGCAATAATCTCTACCCTTACTTCTAGGCAAAGGTCCGACCATATTGATACATCCTCAAAAGATTCGCCTACTGAAGGAATATTACACAACGGAGCTCTGGGGATTACTTGATTCGGTTTCCCGGCAATTTGACATTCATGACAGCTTAAAACATACCTCTTTACATCATTTTTCATTTTAGGCCAAAAGTACGCCCTACTAATACACTTGAAAGTTTTATTTACTCCGAAATGTCCTTGCTCATCATGTGCTAACTTCAAAACTAGCTCACGAAGCTTCCTAGGAACTACTAACTGTTCTGTGACTTCCCCTTTACTACCTGACTTCGGTCGAACATAACGACACAAAACTTCGTCCTTTAAACAAAAGTTTCCTTACACACATCATCGAGATCATCATCCAGCTCACATTCAAAAATTCGGGTTAGAGTCTCATCCTCTCTCTGCAACTTGACTAGCTCATCCTTATCCAAAATGTTAGAGCCTAATTCATCACCGTAACTAGTACTAGATACTGGTACATTTACTACGTTACTCTCGACAGCTACGCCTTCCGTTTGGCTATCACTGTCAACATCGATAGTCTGGTCTCTCAGCCACACTCGCTACCTCTATCACACTCGTTCGAATCCACGAACTTACTCACTTTCGAATCCACAAACTTACTCACATTCGAATCCACGAACAAATTATGACCGTAGTCTACGTCTGTATCTAAACCCGACCTAGTTACTACCATTTCAGGCACTGGAATATTCCTCACAACAGGATTCACATACTTGGATAAAGTTAAGTCATTACTGACAATAACGTCAACGCCATCGACGGGCAAACTGTCCACAACTGCCTGTTTCACTTCTCCTGACACTACCTGACTTTCTAAATTCAACTTCAACAAAGGAAAAAGAACACAAGTGTTAGGAAATCCACCTAACATGACTTTCTCTTTCATAATGATTTCAGCCCTGTTCAGCACACACACTCTCCTAATCAGTGAGACAGCAGCTCCTGTGTCTCAAAGCAAGACTACTTCTCTCGAATCTACTCCTCCAAGAGAGGAAACTACGCCTTCTGACAGAAATTCACCATAAATTTTCATAGTTTCTCTCATCCCATCATTCCTACTTGACGAAAGGTTAACTAAAGACACTGGTTTCTTACCGTCCTTCCTTACCACTGCACAATTTCTCGCTAAATGCCCTTTCCCATTACACTGGAAACAAGTTAATTCTGAGCCACTAGATGCCATTTTACTCTTACAAACCTTAGACGTATGACCAGGTTTTCCACATGTATAACAGGAATAGTCACTTTTACTCGCATTGCTATTACTAGGACTGAAACCTTTACTGCTTTGTACTCTACCAGACGAAGGATCATTTCGTTTCTTACTAACACTCAAATTATGAGTTAGACTATATTCGTCAGCTAGCCTAGTTGCTCCTGCAAAAGATACTTCTTGCCTATCCTCTAAATAAAGTTTAAACCTCAGGGGATACGTTAATCTTTGAGTTTTTTTCTAACAACACTAAGTTCTTCAAAAACCATCAAAATCCTCAACCTTAGCAGAAGTTAACCAATCAAAGAAACAGCCTTTCTAACTTTCTTACCGTATTCTACATACGTAATCATTTTTCATCCTTTCTCAATTTCTAAATTTCATACGGTACGCCTCCGGTTACTAACCTGTACGCACTAAGAACATTTTTTTCTTTCACAATCCTAATTATCACAGTCCTCCTTAGACATGCAACTATACACAGTAAGCGCCCTACCACTCAAAACTGACTGCAAATATAAAGTCCACGTTTCTTTAGGAGAACCTACTTGTTCCATTAACTTCGCAAAACACATGACAAATATGTCGTAACATCTTCCATCAGCAAACTTTGGTACTAATTTTAGCACTGCCACTCATACCTAACGTATCAGCTCCGTTTTCGTTCTCGCCTGTCCGACTGTCACGAGTAATTTCCCTTAACTGAGCAATTTCCAACTCATGCATACGCTCTTTCTCTCTTTTTTGTTGTGCATTTCTCTCTCAGCTGCTCTTTCCTCTCTTTCTCAGCTGCTCTCTCCTCTCTCTCAGCCGCTCTTTCATCTCTCTCATACTTTTCCCTTTCTTTCCTTTCAACATACTCACGGAGATCATTCCCCTCTAGACCCAGGAGCTTACCTGACTCAATAAACTCTTTCACCACCTCACTCATTCTGGTTCTTTCTATATTTTCCCTGTTTCAATCTGTTATGGTGTCGAAATAACCTGGCCAAAGGTCGCCACAATGTCACGGCCTCTGAGAGAGGTCAGCTTCAGGTTCGATATGCAATAAATAAAAAAAAAAAATATTTTCAACACCAACAGTTGAAAAACGGGGATACGAATATAAAAGAAACACTAACACAACAAAGGTTATTTACAAGCTTACTAACATAGGTAAATGCAGAATGGTGTCTCCTATTAACATAAAAAGATAGAATCTTACACTGCATGAACTGGGAGAACAGTGAGTAATTCAACATACTTGCCTGCTTAGTTTAGCCACTCGAAGCGATGGCTTCACAAAAGGAAAACAGTGATTGCAGACGTCCTCTTGACTCCGTATTGCAGAAAATAGTCTACTCTTGATACTTGAAAGGCAGGAACTCCCCAAAACCTCTAGCAGGACCTTTTCTTCTCTGAAGTCTTCTCAACGTCGAGATAACTCGGTCGTCCACTCCTGAAGACGACTAGACCAGTATCCAACCAACTCTCAAGCAACTTTTCTTCTGATCCTTCGTCTTGGTTCCTTTTCTCTTATCTTTCTCGGATGATCTCTGGTGCTGCTGATCTCTCACTGATAATCTGATCTGTGGCTCTTACTGAGGATATCTCTCTGTGACTAACTGGTGATCTCTCTCTCACGATCTCTGTTTTTTCCCACTTCTTCCTCAGTCGTATTTATACGGCACTCAGGGGGCGGAGCCTACGGTGAGCGTCACAGGCTCCCGAGATTACTGGAACTTCTTAGAAGACTCTTGAACGGAATATTGCATCATATTTTGCTGCGTTCCTCCCGCCACTTAGGGGCGTGTTGCGCTCCACAACAACGCCCATTCCAGAACACCGCGAGAACAGGCGCCTCCAACCACAGGCGCGGAAAGCCTCCTTGCTGCCAAACTTCTCGAAAATGCGTTTTCCTTTCCTTTAACTTCCTTTGCTATGCAGCAATTACCATCACACGGACCTCGAGAACTAGTCCACCAATGATCTTCTGTCTCAATCAGTGAGAGACCTAAGGAACCTCGGGTGACAGGAGCCAAAGCTTCACCTTTCCAAAAGCACACCTTTTGAGGAGGTACGTCGAGGTGGTAGCAGAGACCAAAGACTAACCTACGAACCACCTCCAAGGCTACCAAGAGACCTCTCTTTAAGACAGATAAATGATCGAAAGGTCCTTCACCCACCCATGGGAGCAAAACTCCATAGCTTACTGGGAGGAATTTGGGGTTCGAAGAAGAGGAGCAGAACAGCGGGTCAATACAGGTGCTTCGAGCGGGATATGTGATCCCTTTCACCGATCCACCACTGTTCAATACACCTGTCTGTTTGACAGCATACTCTAAAGACGTAGAAGAGCTCATCAGCCAAGAGGTCATAGAGGAGGTAACAGACACGAACTCCCAGGTTTTACAACCGGCTCTTTGTAGTCCCCAAGGTATCAGGGGGATGGAGACCTGTTTTGGACGTAAGCGCTTTGAACAATCCTCGTCCGGAGGATGAAATTCCGAATGGAAAACAGTCGATCAGTAATGTCAGCCATGGCCCCATTCATCAGAACTCCAGAAAGTTCCTGAATTCGTCTTCAAGAGGAGTCTTCCAGTCCAGAGCCCTCTGCTTCGGTCTGCCACACACCTCAAGTATTTACTCAGATTCTCGCTCCTCTGGGAAAATGACTGCACTTGATGAGGATCAACACAGCCTTTGTTTTACTTAGACGACTGGCTCCTGAGAGCCGGATCCAGTCGTCCGTGTGTGAAGTACTTGGAGAAGACGCTTACTTTGACACAACAATTGGGTATCTTAATAACCACTGAGAAGTCCCAATTGATTCCTACTCAGAGGATTCTCTATTAAGGATGATTCTCTCTTAGCTTTTCAGGTTTTCTCTCCCCTGAAGAAGAAAGGAATCCTGCCTGTCGCCAGTCCAACAGTTTCTGGTTTGCCCATCCTGCTCAGCTCTCGAATGGATGAGCATAGTCAGGACCCTGCTTCACTGGAGAGTTTGTTAATCAGTACGCCTACACATGAGGCCGCTTCAGTTCTTCTTGAAAACAAATTGGTCCCGGAAGACACAGTCGGACTCACTAGTTTTCCCCCTTCCCCCGATGGAAGAGATAACGGTAGATCTTCGTTGGTGGCTTTCGAGGGAAAGATTACAAGAAGGAATTTCCCTAGTCGTGTCGAACCGTCGACCTGCAGTTCTTCTCAGATGCCTCAGCCAGTAGATGGGGAGCCCTCCTAGGAGCCAAGAGAGTATCAGGTCTGTGGACAGAATGAGAAAGAAATTGCACATCAATGGGAAGGAATTGAAGGCCATCCTTTTATTAGGAGTACAAGCGTTCGACCTTTAGTCACCATAGGAAACATAGCAGACTACTCGGCCAACACCACAGCATAGTCGTAAGTGCAGAAGCAGGGAGGGACACCTTCTCTCTTCAGCAAGATAGCCGAAGATCTCCTCACCTGGACGAACGAGAAGAGGATCACCCTTCTTATTTCAAGACTGCATAAGGGAGAATGAACGTGATTGCAGACGAACTGAGTCGGGTAAGTCAGGTGTTACCAACACAAAAGACCCTGAACAAGAGTGTGTGTCAGGACCTCTGGAAGCTTTGGGGAAGACCTGCTAGATTGGTCCGGACTGGACGATTGCGCTTTTCCTCCCTTCGGAATGATAAGAAAGATCAAACAAGCTTCAATCGCACCAGAATGTGACAATGACCCTAGTAGCACCATTCTGGCCCAGGAAAGAGCAGTTCCCGACCTTCTCATCTGCTGGTGGATTACCAGACTACTTCAAAAATCCATCGCTTCTCAGATAAACCCCATTACAACCGATTACACAAAAGGTTGTCCGCTCTGGTCCTGACAGGATTCAGACTGTCAGGAACCTGGTCCGAGCAAAAGGGTTTCCACGAAGGGCGTCAGAAGCTATTGCTAGCTGCAGAAGAAGCTCTTCTGCAGAGCTCTACCAGTCCCAGTGGAGAGTTTTAGGTCATGGTGCAGACGACCTGAAACATCTATAACAGAAATTGAGGAATTTTGTTATTTCTGAGGGACACCAAGAAGTTACATCAGTTTCCAAGCATAAAGGCCTCGACATTCGTCTTTATGTTCCTCCAAGATTCCAAGCATGAAGAAGTGGAATGGAATTGGATGTAGTTTAGGGTGGCTCAACGGTCCCCAATTCAAACCATTGAGTTCGTCAACCATGAGAGACTTAACTAGGAAGACACTATTCCTAGTCGCCTTAGCCACAGCGGGCAGAGTAAGTGAGAGTCCACAAGGCCGGAGAAGTCTCCTTAGGAGGAGGCAGAAACTCCCAAAGAAGGAACTTCTCCTGTTGCATAAAACCTGTAGTTTTTATTTGCAACTTCGACTGAGGGAAGGCAAACGAAGCCTTGCCCGACTCCCTCTTCTTAGCAAGCCATTCTTCTCTTCTTTCAGTGCTTTCTTCGAGGACTGGTTTCGGTAATCCCAAAGGCGTTGATCTCCTATCCTTCACAAACATCGACGGAGGGGAATAAGGCGAAGCTGATTAAAAAAACAAAGTCCGTATACGTCTGCAACAGGAACCTTAACAGACTAGAATAAGCAGAAGAGGACTTCGAATCTTGGTCTTGAGTTTCCTCTTCTGACAGGACGGCCGATACCCCATCTTCCTCTTCCGTCTGGCTCATTGTCTTCTTCAAAAAGACCATCAATTCTTGAAGATGATGTTTAAAGGAACCCAAAGCGGAATCCTCTAGCGAGGGTTTGGCCTTCGCATCATCCTTAGGCGAAGACGAAGTAGTGGCTATCGTACGGCTCTTCTTTGAAGACGAACGACTGGGAGTCGAAACAACACAAGACGTATGAGGCGAACGAGTCAAAGCAGCTTGCGACGTATGAGGCAAACGAGTCGAAAGCAGCTCGAGGGCCGAATGAGCGAACGAGTCGAAGCAGCTCGAGGTGAATGAGGCGAACGAGTCGAAACAGCTCGAGACGAATGAGGCGAACGAGTCGAAATTCCTATCGACAACACAACCAGGATTGAGGAATTTCGTCTATAATTGTGGCTTTCTGGTGACATCTGGCAACTCCTCGTGGCTTTTCCGACCACAGGCTATGGCACTGAATAATGAAATTCTTCATTTGCCTTTATGTAGAAAAAACGGTACCACTGCACACAACGAATCCAACGATGCGAGTCAGTCTCACAAGCGTGAGAATGTAACGGACCTGAATGTTTGACTCCGTCTGAAGATACGCTATCCGAAGAGGACTGACGATCCTCCCTGAAAATCTGGTCCGGAGTCGTGGCTGTCGTACGGTTCTTCTTCGAAAACGAACAACTGGGAGTCGAAACAACACGAGACGTATGAGGCGAACGAGACAAAACTCCTACCGATACACAACGAGGCGAGTCAGTCTCGCAAGCGAGCGGGCGCTCTTAACAGGCAGCGACATCCCTCTCGTACACTGGGCATGTCTCTTCAAAGGACGCAACACTAAATCACTCCACATTTTTTGCCTCGACACAGGCGACTACACTTCCGAGTCGGATGACAACTGTACGTCACTGATATCTACGCCTTTCCAGCGGCGTTTCCTGAGCACTCGCGAGTCGAGTCGACTACGTCAACTGAGTTGGCGAGGCGACTGACCGTGGGCAAACTCCTCCAGTCTCCCTTCGACCCTCCGGTATGTCTTCTCCCGGGAGCTGGGGAGTATGACAGTGACCTTCATCTAGGAGAACAGGGGGAGGGGAACTGAACAGCCGCCTCCTCGGAGATGACACTGACACTTGGCCTAACACTGGCCTTATCGCATGACTCTTTACGAACGCACTTCTAACATGGAAATAGTGTTGGGATCGGAAACATGGGATACCTGGTCTGGAGTAAATGGTACTGAAGTTGGAGGACTATAAAAATGTGAAATATTAGATAAAAGTGGAGAAGATAGTGACGGTTTGCTCGCCTCTAAATGCACGGAAGTTGTCTCTACTCTAGTTTTGTCCATTTTATCCAAATGGGCTTGAAAAGTCTTCCAACCTTGTTTATCTAAACTACGGCACTCATCACAAGTTAATTCCTTGCTACAGCACTGACCCCTACATTAACACATTTGGAGTGCGGATCGTAACATGTTTAGCTAATCTAGTTTTGCAGCCACTACTGCAAAACCTAACTGAAGAAGAACTAGCATCAGGCATCTCTGTAATAACTTGTTAATAACTAGGCAGCTAACTGATGAAACAAAAAAGCCAACCAAGAAATTGTACATCACCAAAAAAGAAAAAAATCCACAATGGCGACGAAAGTCGACTGCAACAACAAACCACCGGTGTTACCCTGTGGCCGGCAGAAAACGAATTGAAGTATAAAGCTCAGCAGTACCAGGTATTCCCGAAAGTGGGCGGGATCTGTATCACCTACACAAACAATGGCAGCGCTGCTACCGCCGCCAGGAATTTGAATTTTCGACTGCCAGGATAAGAAAGTGTACAGCTAATGTAATTGTTTGGTAAGTCACTTATGTGAAACTCTTATATTCTAGTAATATTCAATCATTTACCTTCATTTTACAACAAATTGGAAGTCTCTAGCACAATATTTCGATTTATGGTGAAATTTTGAAAAAACTTTTTTCTTACGTCCGCGCGGTAACTCTTCCAAAAAAATCAGACATTTTTTCGTCCGATTGTGGTAATGTTTGCACAGTTTTATATTAGCCGCTACATAAAGTTTTATGTATGGAAATGTGCGCAATTTCATGTAGAATACAACTAAAAACAACCCCTGGTTGTAGCTTTTATCAGTTTTTAAATATTTTCATATAAATAACGATAAGTGACAAAATTTCAACCTTTTTTTCCGCTTCGGCGCTCACTCGCGAACGCCGCCGGCATACAGGAGACACTTTCGGAAATACCGGCTCAGCGTTTAAGGGTTAATTCGCCTTCTATTGACCCACTTTCCCTGGTATCTTCCACTGTTTCCTCTACCACCTCTCTTTCCATCGTCTCTTCTGTGTCTGCATTCCTTCTCCCACCTATTATCATCTTCTCTCCTTCTTGCCAATCTACATTCCCTTCATTTGGGCCATCTGATCTACCTTTCACACCATGGGATTTATCTATTCAAGCAGATATCTCTTCTGCATCTGGTGATCGTCGTTGAATCCTAGTCACTGTATCCTAGCAACTTCTCTTAAAGAATCCCCATGTTTGACTATTATTGTTTTCCCCGATATTCCCACTACCTGAGCAGGTCCTCTCCATTCATTTTCATTTTCCCTCTTATAGAATACCTCATATCCTACCACTGCTTCTTCAAATTTATGTTCTCTGTTGTTTTTGTTTAATGCTATTCTTATTTTATTACATGACTCATTTTTTATAAACGCTTCTCTGGCCTTGTGATCGAGTTCAGTGCGTCCCTTACCATACCGTCTTCCGTACCTTTTTCTCTGCTTGCAGGACTTGAACTTTCTTCTCCCATTAGGTTAGGCAGTGAAGGGTTTTTTCCAAATACTAATTGGTTGGGAGAGAAACCTCTATTATTCATTAGTTCCTAGCATTCACTACCCATTTCAATGCTATGGACCAATCTACTTCCTCCTCCCCCATCATCTTTCTTACACTTCCCTTGATCATTGATCATGCCTACGGTCTTTTCACATAATCCGTTGCTCCATGGAGATTCTGATGCTGTGGCTAATACTTTAACATTCCATCTTTCTGCCATCCTCCTTACTTTTTCATTTTGAAATTCTCCCCCATTGCCTGAAAATATTTTGGAGGGCGCTCCAAATATAGCAAACCAGCACTCAAAAAGTGTCTATTATAGTTTCTGGTTTCTTATTTTTTATCCAACAGGCCTGACAATACCTCGTTGCCATATCCACCATTACCAAGAACTTTCTCTCTTCTATCTCTCCCACATCCATCACTACAACTTCATTAAATGTTTTACTCCAATAAAAGCCTACTACTGGTTTGGTGGGGTTTCTTTTGTATCTTTTACAAACCTCACAATTTTCAATCAGTTCCATTAGTAACTTTCTTATTGCCTCTTTTTCCTTTTCAATTAACCCATTACTCCACTGTGCTTCCTCTGTTAGCTTCCATATTTTATCTCCACTTCCGTGACCATACTGTAAATGTAATTTCTTCATTGTGTTCTTAATTTCCCTCAGATTCTTTCCCTTTCAACCATCCAGTAATAATTCTTCTACCTTCCTCTTCCTTATAGGTACTCTTAAATGACCCTGTTCGTCTTCTCTTAAATACTTTCATTCCCCCTAAAACTTCTATTATGACACAATTTTCTTTCAAATTTAGGGTCATACCCATTTTGCTCATGGTTTGCTTACCTATCAGCCAGGGTATATCACCCTGCAGAATTTCTGTCTTCAAATAACACTATTTTGGTTTTTTTAGGTATCACCAGGTATTTCTATTATTCCTTTGGACTTATAAGATGTCTCACCAAAATTAAACACTTTATTAGACTCTGTCCTAGTGTCCCTCATTCTCCTCAACTCTTCCTGACTCAAATCCATGACAATACATGCAGGTTACAATTCCCCGCAAACTGTTGATTTACACCGTGTCCAAAATTGCATCAACCACCCCCCACGACTGTTCCACTATTTTGTTAACTTCTCCTACATAAACCTCTTCTTCTTCTGTCCCAGTTTCTGTTTTCAGCTTATTTTCTTCTAGTTTTGTTTCAGTTTTCTTCCTATTATGAAAATTCTGAGGACAATCCCTAGCCCAATGCCATTCCGAGCTGCATATTGCACATTTTCTTCCACCCCTACCTCGGTTCCATCTTCCCCGATATCTCTGGTTTTCCCTCCCTCTCCCAGAGCTGGCATTGCCTTCTCACGACCCCCACCATTCCCGTTCCTCTTTAGTCCTTAATCCCTCAAATAGTCTTTTCATTGTTTGCGACACTGTTTTGTACTCTAAATTTTCTTGCCCACAAGCCGATAATACCATTTGTTTTTTTCTGGGCTCAGCTCGTGTCGCTGCGTGAAATATCCTTTAATCTATTATTTCTAGGGTAAATGTACTAACACATACCAGAGAATAAATAAAATAAAGAAAAAGGTCATGTATAACTGACTCGCTCACCCTCCTAAGAGGGTGTCGGTATGAACACTAGGCGAGTGAGACCACTACCACGAGCCAAAAGCCAATAGAAATCTCCCACTACAAAAACCCTCCATGAGGGGAGCCGACCCACAGAGTGAGCAGCTCGTACTACTACTACTCCATCCCATGCTGCCGACTGCTGCGCCTCTGGTGGCCATCCTTTTCAGTTAGCGCACACGAGTCACACGTGCTATTTTTCTCTCTGTGTTTTTTGTGCCCTTTCGTTGGATTTATCTATAATGGAGCGTGCAGCTATCGCAGCAGCCTAAGTTAAGTACTCAGTATTTATGGTTAGTTGGTTTTTTCCGGCCCTGAGACAGTATTTGCCGTTTTTTAGGTATAAATACGAACTCTGGGTCGGAAGCATGGCAGCATGGTTCTGCCTCGTGGTGGGTTCGTTCTTGGTCTCCCATACCTAGAACATCCCCTTATCTATATACGCTCTATATTAGTTATCCGTTTTACTTAGGGTACTGTCTACTCCAGGTTTGTCATGCATGCATGTCTTTTACCTTATGTAGGCTTTCTTCTAATCCAGACCCTAGTCCCGGCTCTTAGTATCGGCCTCTGACTAGCTTTGAGTGGTAGACTTGCCTTCGGGTTAGTCGTACACTCCTGGATTTTTTCTCCTACTATATTGCTTTCTTTCTTTTATTTTTATTTAATTATACTATGTATTTTGTTATGGTTAGGTTGTTAGGCGTCTGGCTTAGCCTAGGTCCTGGCTCATTGAGCCTATACTACCGCTCATCAGTTCGGTTGCTTCCCTATAGCATCTCTCTGATCAGTTGGTTTTGGCCCAGTGGGCCTATATGCTACTGCTTTTCAGTTCAGTTGCTTCCCGATAGCATCTCTCTGATCAGTTGTTTTGTCCTAGGCTTAGTTGTCTTGTTTTGGTCTTACCGCCTCGTGGTCACTACGTGATCACGAGACAGCCAGACGCCTGCCCAGTCACCTTCCCCCCCCTCCCGCTCTTCCATAGAGTCGGGGGAGGGTGGGTCGGTCTGCCCATGCTCGCTCCACATACCCGAGCCTGCCTCCCTCTCTCCCCCCAGGCGGAGGGGCTAGGGAGACGGGACAGACCCAGACTGGACTCGACCTCTCCGGCTTCTCGGTCCGGCCGGGTGGTAACGTGTTGGGGGGTACTGGCCTTTCCCCCCATCCGTTGCTACCTTGTCGCTCCGTGCTTAGCTCGAGCCTGTATGTCTTCTCGCTCTTTCCCACCTTACTGGGGCTCCTTTCCTGACTGGAGTCCTGACATCCAGCGGAAAGATGTTAGTCACAGTAGAGTGGACCGGAACATACAGTGGGTCCCTGCTAACCTTACCGTATTGCTGAGTTACTACACTCCGCTACGCACTGGACTTGGTCCGGTTCGTTTGAGTTTTAGGTTTAAGTGTTATTAGATTAACTATAAGTTTATCTTAAGTACCTTAAACCATCCCCCCCTGTCTTACCAGATCTCTCCGGGATTATAGCCTATTCAGGCGAAGCAGGAGGGGTTATGCCCAAATTTTTTCCAAGCTCCGGCATGCAACGGAGTTCTTCTGCCTTTAGCCTGTAAGTGATATTCTTTAAGATACTCATGTGTCTTCCCACTTACAGGCCACCAACTGTGAGCATCCGGGATGCGCCGCCACACTTCAGGACCCATGTGGACACGAGTTTGCCGGTCCCATGCTCCATGCGCGACTCCGCACGGGGACATCCAGGTCTGGTACCATGAGACGTGTACCATATGTTACGATCTGGTGAGCCAGCTTCTAGACGGGGTAAGTATTCCATCTCCGGTAGCTGCTCCGCTTCTGTTTTAGTGCTTAAGTTTTCATCATTCACTTTAACTTAAGGCATCTAAGTTTAAGTTATACTTTAAGTTTTAGTTTTAAGTGATTCTTAAATCTAATCTACGCCCTCTCTTCCAGGCCGCCGGCAGTGAGGGATACCGCACTGGCAACCCTGCGGGCCTGGGTCGGCGGTTTTGGGAAGAACGCCGCCAAGGGTATGCCCTACATTCTAGAGAAACGGTTGGCGGTATTAATCTTCCCCGGAGGCAAGGCGACAGGATACGTCGACCCAGTAGAGGCGGCCCCGACTATCGCCTTCATCCAACAACAGCTGGCTGCCTCATTAACTGATCAAGACCAGGATATCTCCACGGACGTCGCGACTTTAGATATTAATGTGGAACCTATGGTAGGTGTAGACGACCTGTTGGTCGAGGTAGGTAAGGTGGACACCCAAGGGTCACCCTTGGGCGTAACTGTTTCTTCTACTCCTGCAACCTCTCCCAATCCTTCCAAGGCTTTACAGGTAATGAACTGTATACTCTCCTGACGCTTCGGTTAGACCTAAGGTCAAGGGTCCAGCAGTGAAATCCTTGACTAAGACGTCGTCGTCGTCTAAGAAGACGACTTCGGCTTCATCCTCCTCGCGTAAGTCTCCGGCTGGGAATCCCGGAGCAGACAGGTCTAAAGCTTCTAGCTCCGGCTCTAAGTCCTCAAGGAGTAAATCCTCCAGAGAGAGATCTCGTACTCCGGCAGAGTCACCAGTTCCGCTACCCCTGGTTCCGATTCAGAGCCACCCTTCCACCTCCGCAGCAGCTCCGGCTTTGGACCCCAATGCTGGCCTGTTGCAACAGGTGGGCGACCTGGTTGGGTCCCTAAAGAGTAGCATGGAACAAATGATCTCTCGATTGTCGGATAGGATTACTTCCCAAGACTCCATTATAGCCGGACTGAGAGAAGCCCCTCTAGCCTCTCCTCCACTTTCCAATACAAGTGGAACTCAGCTTCCTCCGTATGACTCGCTACCTCCGTTCTCGATGAACAACCCATGGAGAGTAGCGTCATACGCCCCCTTCCAAGACGGTCTCATTTCTATACCGGAATTTGGAACTCGAAGGATAGAGGACTTCGAGTTCTACCCGGAAGACCTCCAGCCTCCGTTCATAGGCTACGCAAGGCTCACAGCTTCAGCCATGGTTCGGGATGATAGGGTACCAAAGGAGACAGTCCTCTATTCACGAGACCAGGCTCAGAGAGAATGGCTCAGGTGTTTAGAGGACATGGATTGTTCTAATACCAAGATACAACCTTTTAAGAGTCCCTTTACCATTTTCACAATGGATGAGAGTACCCCGCTCCCGTTCCTGACAAAGATCGCGAGGTCTACCATCCCAGCGGCCCAGAAGGGGGAACCCATGCCTCAAATTGAAGGAAGCAGATCCCACATCTCCGTTACTCCCCTCAGCCGGAGAATTGTGGGAAGACTTGCCGAACACCTTCTCAGCTGGCAAACTCAAACCGGACTGTGCTATGGAGCAGTTTTGGTGAAAAGCTACCCAGGCTCCCAGATAGCCTTATTCAGGCTGAACTTGACGCGAAATCGCGATTAGCCAGATCAATTAACTCTATGGCTATGACCGAGGTAGCAACCATAGCCTATGGCTCAGAACCGCTTTTAAGCTCATGACCAAATCCCTGACTCAAACGGTACAGTCAGATATGTTTGAGTTTGCCACTGCTAGAACGAATTGTAGGAAGCATGTTCCTACAAGAGGCAACCATTCGGCATGAGCCATAGGTTACTCTCGTCTAACATCTGGGGAGCAGATCTCTTCCCAGAAGCTATGGTGAAGGAAGTCCAGTCAGAGGCTACGAGGCTCAACCAGAGCCTTAAGGACCGTGGGGACTTACGGCTAAGAGGGAGGCAAGACCTAACAGCTAAAGGTAAGGGGCAGAGGAAACCCAGGCGTTTCCAACCTTACCAGAAAAAGCAGCCACGCTTTCCTCAGCAGGTTCCAGCGGTGCCCTTAGTGCAAACAGCCCAACCTTCCACTTCTAAAGCTCAATCACAGCCAATTTATGTGATATCCCCTCAGCCTCAGCCCTCCACCTCTTACGCCATCTCTCCAGCTTACAATCAAGCCTTCGAGAGTCAAGCTTCACAGAAGTATGACCGCTCGGGTAAAGGGAGGGCAGAGGTAAGCGTTCCTTTCGTGGGAGAGGATCGGGAGGCCCCTTTAATAGGGGAAAGCACTTCAGAGGAGGCCGAGGCGGTTACCAGAACCAATGAAGAACTTCAGGTAGGGAGGGAGGCTGTTTCACTTTCGCCACCGGTGGAACTTCAGCGAATGGGCTCAGAGCATATGTCAAAAGGCCTGGTGGAGCTGGTTGACGAACCCACCTCCATCCAGACCTTTCCGTCAACTTCCTTCCAAGGAATTGACAGAGTACGCGGAGGACCTCCTTCAGAAAGGAGCTATAGCGAGAGTCAAGAGATTAAAATTTCAAGGTCGCTTGTTCAGCGTGCCAAAGAAAGGCTCACAAAAAAGAAGGGTAATCTTAGACTTGTCCCGCTTAAACTTAGCCATCCGCTGCGACAAGTTCAAGATGCTCACGATCTCGCAGGTGCGGACCTTACTTCCCCGTGGGGCCGTCACCACCTCTATCGATCTTACAGACGCCTACTATCATATCCCTATTGCAAGACACTTCCGTCCGTATCTGGGTTTCAAGATAGGAGACCAGACATTCTCCTTCAAGGTAGTTCCCTTCGGACTCAACGTGGCACCCAGGGTGTTCACGAAGCTAGCGGAAGTGGTAGTGCAACAACTCAGGTCACAAGGGATTATGGTAGTAGCGTATCTCGACGATTGGTTGATCTGGGCTTCAACAGTCGAGGAATGCAACAGAGCTACACTGAAAGTGATTCAGTTCCTGGAATATCTAGGCTTCAAGATAAACAGGACCAAGTCAAGACTCACTCCAGAGTCAAACTTTCAGTGGCTGGGCATTCAATGGAATCTATCCTCCCATACTCTGTCGATTCCATCAACCAAAAGGAAAGAAATAGCGAAGTCAGTCAAGCAATTTCTAAGTCACAAACTGGCGTCAAGGAGGACTCAGGAAAGGATCCTGGGTTCTCTCCAGTTTGCTATTTCAGTGACGAACGTCTTAATGAAAGCCAAACTGAAAGACCTAACCAGAATCTGGCGCTCACGAGCAAATGTCAGGGCCAGGGACATGAGTACTATCCTCAGTCCCTCGGATCCTAAAGAATCGGCTTCGGCCGTGGGCGAAAGTCAAGAATTTGTCAGTGTCAGTACCCCTTCAGTTCCCTCCACCAGGGATCACCATCCACACAGACGCGTCCTTAAGCGGTTGGGGAGGGTATTCCCAGGTCAAAAAGGTTCAAGGAACTTGGTCACCTCAGTTCCGTCAGTTTCCATATAAACGTACTGGAGGCAATGGCAGTGTTCTTGACTCTAAAAAGGTTGCGCCCACCAAAGTACTCCCACATAAAGCTAGTCCTGGACAGCGCAGTGGTAGTACATTGTATAACAGAGGAGGCTCCAAGTCACGTCATCTAAATCATGTCATGGTAGCCATCTTCTCCCTGGCAGACAAGTTCAGTTGGCATCTCTCCTCCACTCACATAGCTGGAGTGAGAAACGTCATAGCAGACGCGCTATCCCGATCAGTGCCCCTAGAGTCGGAATGGTCACTGGACAACAGTTCGTTCCAATGGATCCTTCAGAGAGTTCCAGGGCTACAGGTGGATCTTTCGCATCTCAAGCGAACCACAAACTGCCGTGTTATGTAGCCCCCAACCTGGACCCTCTGGCCTATGCACGGACGCCCTGGCTCTAGACTGGAACAACTGGAAGAAGATTTATGTCTTCCCTCCAGTGAATCTTCTCATGAAAGTTTTAAACAAACTCAGAACATTCAAGGGTCAAGTGGCTCTAGTAGCCCCAGACTGGCCGAAGAGCAATTGGTATCCCCTAATTTTGGAACTGGGCCTTCGCCCTCTTCGGATCCCCAATCCCAGGCTCTCCCAGTCAGTACAAACGAAGACTGTGTTCGCTTCCTCAGGGATTCTCAAAACCCTAACTTTATGGATTTCATGAAGTTTGCGGCAAAAAGAGATGCGAATATTGACCCGCAGAATATTCTCTTCTTGGAATCCGATAAAAGGGATTCAACTTTGAGACAGTATGATGCTGCTGTCAAAAAGTTAGCAATCTTCCTGAGAGAATCAGATATTAGAATCATGACAGTTAATTCAGCTATATCCTTTTTCAGATCCTTATTTGAAAAAGGTTTAGCAGCTAGCACGATTACGACAAACAAGTCAGCCTTGAAAAAGATATTTCAATTTGGGTTCAACATAGACTTGACGGATTCCTACTTCTCGTCTATTCCTAAGGCATGTGCTAGACTTAGACCTTCTGTAAGGCCTACGTCAGTTTCATGGTTCTTAAACGATGTTCTAAAACTGGCTTCAGAAACCGATAATGACACATGCTCGTTTATAATGCTCTTAAGAAAAAAACCCTATTTTTATTAAGCTTAGCTTCAGGAGCAAGAATTTCAGAACTGTCGGCTTTATCCAGAGATCCGGATCATATTCAATTCCTTCCCACAGGGGAAGTCCTACTTTCTCCGGAACGTAGCTTTTTAGCAAAGAATGAAGATCCTTTGATGAGGTGGGAACCTTGGAAGGTACTACCCCTTCCACAAGATGTATCTCTTTGCCCAGTTTCAACCTACGAGCCCTTTCTGTCCAGGACCTCCTCATCCTCATCGGGTCCCCTCTTTAAGAGGGAAAAAGGTGGAACTTTATCCATTAAAGGCATCAGGCAACAAATCCTGTACTTTATTAAGCAAGCCAATCCTGACTCTTTCCCGAAAGCACATGATGTCAGGGCAGTAGCCACCTCAATTAATTATTTCCAACATATGAACTTCGATGAGTTGAAAAAAGTATACCGGATGGAAATCGCCGACAGTGTTCAACGTCATTACCTTAAGTCCTTGGAAGCTCTGAAATTTTCAGCAGTAGCAGCGGGTAACATAGTTTCCCCTGACTCTAGCTAATCTGTAGTAGAAGATTCAGTCCTCCTTTCTACCTGCCTCACCCAACAGTTCGTCTATTCCGGCCTTGTTCATTTACATTCACCTTGTGTCTTAGCTGCTTTTATGATGATGTAGTGGGTGCCCCCTTATTTTTTGCTAGGGACCCCTCCACAGAGATTATAGATATTGATCTCATGGATAGTTACCCCCCTTATTTTTATGCTAGGGGATACATCTTATTTATAATGGTTACGGGTTTTGTATATTAAGTCATATACATTCCTTTATATATTATCATTGTGGATTAATTTGTTCATTTGATTATATTAATTGCTATAATATTTTGATACATGCCTTTACACAGATACCATTTTGATACATATAAGCCATTTACCTCTGTATATATGTAAATTACCTTGTTAAGTAACATGATTAGAATTAAGTGTAATTTAAGCATATTTCTATTTTTGTATCACTGTGTATATGTATCTTTTTAGCAATTATATTCTTTTTATATTTATTTTTTTCTTTTATTTGAGACCTATTCTGATTTATTTTATTACTTTTATTTACAATCTTGTGCTATTTCTCTGGTACGATTTCGCGCAGCGACACGAGCTGAGCCCAGAAAAGGGATTTTGACGTAAGGAAAAATCTATTTCTGGGCGATTGGCTCGTGTCGCCAGCGAAATCCCACCCTACCCATCCCTTCGCCCAAGATTGTCTGCTAACTTCAGGATGGCCACCAGAGGCGCAGCAGTCGGCAGCATGGAATGGAGTAGTAGTAGTACGAGCTGCTCACTCTGTGGGTCGGCTCCCCTCATGGAGGGTTTTTGTAGTGGGAGATTTCTATTGGCTTTTGGCTCGTGGTAGTGGTCTCACTCGCCTAGTGTTCATACCGACACCCTCTTGGAGGGTGAGCGAGTCAGTTATACTGACCTTTTTCTTTATTTTATTTATTCTCTGGTATGTGTTAGTACATTTACCCTAGAAATAATAGATTAAAGGATATTTCGCTGGCGACACGAGCCAATCGCCCAGAAATAGATTTTTCCTTACGTCAAAATCCCTTTATTTTCCATAAGATTTGCTTGCTCTATTACATGATAACCCTTGGCTTCCCCTTCAAGCGCGCCTTTCCCCATTGCTCTTTCACACTCAGATGCTGCCCTCTCGTATCTAATTAAATAGTCTGCCATCTTTTCACTAGATTCTCTTCTTATTAGAATGTATCTTTTTATTCTGCTGTAATTCTCCATTAACGAGTCTTTTAGATAAGCTTTATCTAGTTTGTCTAGGATTATCTTTGGACCCTCTGTACCCGTAAGTTTATCTCTATCTAATCCTTCCACTTCTATCACCGTATATTTTGTATCTTCTCATACAACAATAGCCAATCTTCGACTTCGACCTTTCCATTCTTTGAACTCTTCTTGTATCCCGCTAAACCTCAGACATTCCCTTCTCCATCAAGTCTCCCTTTGTTCACTGTCGGATCCAGGCATCTTTGATCAACCACGCTCTGCTACCAGTTTGAATTTTAGCCTAGCCTAACCTTTTTTTTAACACAAATGAATAATCTACCCACCTGTACGTGTTCTCCAACTCCAGTATACACCAGAAATCACCTTAGATCAACAGCTCAACAAGACTTACGACCCAAAAACTCCTACCAGACAGAGAGCTCTTCCCTACCAACCAAACACCACACGCAAGTGTCTCCTACTGCCCCGTGTTATTGTTTACATCCCACCGACGCTGCCGCCATCTTGTCTATGACGTCACAACACAACTTGAATATATATCAACAGACACCTAGAATCAACCATATGCTGTCCATATATAGGACACCCACCATATTTCAACAATTCATAAAATACCAATAACAATTATACAATATATAATCAACACATACTGGAATTTGGTGGTTCTCCCATACAACAAACAGGTCCACTTCTGGATGTGAAAGCATGTTGGCAATTAATTGAATAGAGTGATCATCTAACATCCACTCTGTCTAGGCTGTTGTTTCCATTGATAGACAATGTTATTACATTGAGACACCGTGTGATGTAAATTGCAGAAAAGTGCCACTTCTTTACTTGCACTGTCTGAAGAATGGATAGCACTACTGTATCCAGAAGAGATGAACACGAGCCCGACCTCTTCATGCATGACACTGCAGTCCAGCTGTCTAGGACTAACAAATGTATGTCCCTTTTGGAGTTTCAGTTTTCTGAGAGACAGACAGACAGCCATCTGCACCAGAAAATTGATATGACACTTCCTCAGAGCTCATGACCCTGCTACCTGACGATCCTCTCGATGGCCTCCCCAACCTGTCAAGGAGGCATCCGTGCATATTATCACTCATACAGATGGAGGAGTCAGGGTGACCTGTTTTGCCAGAGACCCCTTCCAAGTCAACCAGCTAGGGTCTCCCAACTTTTTGACTCCTGCAATAAACCCGAATGCAAATTTTTTTCTTGCAAGCAATATCCAGAATGTGCTTACATTTTTATTTGCAATCTGAGGATTGGGTCTACCACAGATGCAAACTGTAACAAGCCCATCATACATTCCAACTGATGTCTGGAAACTCTAGGCTGTGCAAGGAACGTTTCCAGGTTTTTCCTTCTTCTGCTTTGAGTATTGGTGAGAAGAGACAACTGGCTATGAAGAGCATCACACCAGACCTGAGGAGTATCCCAACAAAATCCCATCCACTGAAAGCATCTGCTGGGTGTAAGGCAGGATTTGTTCAAATTTATATGAAAACCTTTTGCCTAAGTCTATAAACTACCACTCTTAGGTTTCTTAAGCGCACTTTTTTGGTGGATCCCAAGATTAGCCAACTGTAGGCTAACAGTTGAATGCCATCTTTTAAGGATTCTCAGACAACTAATGCTGCTAATTTTCTAACCACTCTTGTAAATCTGTAAGTTTCCTTCCCTATCCAGAAGCCTAGGAAGGGGCAGATGGGAATAGCGATAAGGTTGTGGTACCAGACACCCCGCCCCCGAATAGTAATAGTTAAAATCCACAAATACTTAGGTTGCAGTAGTATTCGTAGTAGTGTGTGGGGGCGGACGTGTTGAAGGTCTCTCTCGCGTTTCTTCACAGAAAAGAAGGGTTTTTTGCCCTTGGTGATTATACCTCTTATAGTAAGCAATGGGTTAATAGTGTCTCCACGTAATACCCGGCGTGTAAGCCGGAGAGTGTTGTGCAATTGCAGATATACTAATATTCTTTCTGCTCCAATCAGTGCCTTAGAAATCTATCACCACAAAAATGTCATCCAACCAACCTCCAACCATTGCGCAAGTGACCCTGGCACCTATCGGTGCCTGTGCCCCACACACAAGTTCAGTACTCGCGAACAATTGTCTTTACTTTATACAATACCAATCAAACCGTTCCGACGTCGAATCCACTATACAATCTGTCAGTGATGCCTTCTCCGATGAGGAAATCAACGTTGCATATACGAAAAGCAAAGATCTGATACCAGAGAGCATTCTCAAGGAGCGATCCGCGAAGAACTTGTCCTCTCACAAGAAAATATCATATATCACTCACAAGAAAATATCATATATCACTAAGTGGGTAAGGACCTGCTCGGTGGAAATCTACGCCGATGACTCTTACAATCTGCCTCCAAAGGGGCCTGCTGACCTAAGCCTACCTGCGGTGTACCACACGGCAGAAAATGCCTTCCATACGGCAAAATCTCTCTCAGAAATAATTGGAAAAAACTGAAAAATTGAGGAGACAAATGATAAATTATCAAGAATCTGGGACGTGATCAAAGGACTTCAGGAATTTCTAGACAGTCTTAAAACGGTGGAAACAAATAATCTCACACGGATCTGGGATGCGATCAAATGAGTGCAGGGATCGATAGACAATCCTATGAATGCGGCATCCAGTTTTTCCTCGCCTCCCAGCAAAACAGAAGTGCCCCCTTCACCTATAGACCGTTCTGAGGGGACTGTTGGTCTCCCAACCTCTTCTCTCTCCCCAGTACCTCCGGTGGAAGATAGATCTCCAGTGATGATTACCAGCCCTCGTAATCTTCCCCACCCTATCTATCCCCCCCCAACCCCCCATCGTAGATGCAGATGAGAGTAATAATGAGGGGTCTGGCAGCTGGCAGATATAAACAAGCAGAAAGAAGAGAAGAACCTCCCGTTTGGCCGTTGGACCGGAGCCCAACATTCGTGTTTCACCTCGCCCGACACTAAGAAGAGAAGTCACGTTAGTAACCTTCACATCTGTGCTCATCGATGACTCTAGATGCCATAGTGGAGAGAGCCAAGTTTCTCACTGGCTCTGACCCACTCATCACACACAAAGTCCCATGCAGAAGTAACCATAAAGTGGCTTACAGGATTACCTGCCTAATCCAACACCTCAACGTTCTTAAAGGCGAGAATTTCAGTCCTAATATATTAGTTTTAAGATAAACCTAATCTGGGACCAACCACCCCCAGGAGAACTCACTACACTCCAACCAGGGTCATTTCCACCGCAAGTGCCAGCCAACCCCCCACAGCGAGTGACTGCCCACTACCCCTGGCTAACCCAACCTTGGGCGAAAACTCCGGCCCCACCTCCCCACCCAAATGATCAGCGCATTCATCTCCCATCTTCGTTAGTAGCCATGGATACATTAAACATAATCTCTTGGAATATTTTTGGCCTCAAGTGGAACATTCCTCTAATAAACATGTTCTGCAAAAACTTCAAAGACATCATTGCATTGCAAGAAATGCTCCTCTGGCCACATGACCTTGCCATCTGCAATTCAATTCATAAGGACTTCAGAACCTTCTCGACTTCATCGATGCAAGTTACAGATCAAATCATAGCCGGTCGCCCGAAAGGGGGCCTTTCTTCCCTGTGGCACAAATCGTTAGACAATATGATAAAGGTGATGACCTACAGAAGTGACAGATTGCTGGGGCTTCAAGTGACAGTAGGGAACTCTAAAATCCTAATAATTAATGTTTATATGCCATGGTAAAATAACAATAATTTTGATCATTACTGCATGATCCTAGGGGAGTTAGACAGTATTATTCATGATTCTCCTGCTGATCATATTTGTATAATCGGGGGATCTTAATTCTCACCCCACAAAATTTTATAATGAACTTACTCACTTCTGTCAAAATCATGCTCTCCAAATTAGCGATGTAATGCTCCTCCCTCCCTATTCATATGTACATAATAGAGAGGACGCTATTACAACCTCCTGGCTGGACCACTGCATCACATCTCCACAACTTCATGATTCTATTATGACCTGCAATATTCGCTATGATCTTGCAATGGGCTACGATCACATCCCATTACAGGTGTCATTCAGTACCCGATCCCTCCCTACCGTGTACCCCCTAACTGATCGCCCACCAGCGGTAAACTGGGATTTTAAAAACCAACAGAAAACCAGATACTTTAGGGCGACCACGGAAACCAGGTTGCGGTCAATAGTTCAACCGGCAGATCTGAATGAATTCTATTCTAACATAATCTCCGCTATGCTTACTTCGGGCAAGACTGCCTATAGATTTCGTAAAGGTAATTCTCGTAATATACCTGGATGGAATGACTTGGTTAAAGATCTGTATACATACTCACAAGAAATGTTTTTACTATGGAGGCAAAAAGGTAGCCCGAGGGAAGGGCACACTGCATTACTAATAAGACAGGCGAGACTGCAGTTCAAACTTGCTCTTAAGCACTGCAGATTAACCCTCTTACGCCGAATGGACGTATTAAGCGTCGAGTCAAAATGTCTCCCGTATGCCGAATGGACGTATCATACGTCGACTCAAAAAAGTTTTTTTTTAAATTCGCGGAAAAATACTTATAGGCCTACCAGCCGAAAACTTTTGAATCCCGCGCCTTGGGGGATGCTGGGAGCTCACGGATCAAGGCGTTGTTTTGTTTACAATCGCTACGCAGGCGCGCAAGCGCGAATTTCTTTCTTATCGCACTAAAAAGTATCAGTGACACATCTCAGAAATTATTTCGTCACTTTGACATAATTTTTGCACCATTTTAAATTATCCTTTACATGAAATATTATATATGAAAATATGCGCAATTTCATGTAAAATACAACCAAAAACTACTCATAATTGTAGCTTTTATCAGTTTTGAAATATTTTCATATAAATAACGATGTGCCAAAATTTCAACCTTCGGTCAACTTTGACTCTACCGAAATGGTCGAGAAACGCAATTATAAGCTAAAACACTTATATTATAGTAATATTCAATCATTTTCCTTCATTTTGCAACAAATTAGACGTCTCTAGCACAATATTTCGATTTATGGTGAATTTATGAAAAAACTTTTTCCTTACGTTCGCGTGGTAACTCTTCCGATAAATTTTTTCGTGCGATTGTCGTAATGTTTGCACCATTTTAAATTTGCTGTTACATAAAGTTTTATGTATGGAAATGTGCGCAATTTCATGCACAATACAACTAAAAACAACCCATGGTTGTAGCTTTTATCAGTTTTGAAATATTTTCATATAAATACGTTAAAGTGCAAAAATTTCAACTTTCTGTCAACTTTGACTCTACCGAAATGGTAGAAAAACGCAATTGTAAGCTAAAACTCTTATATTCTAGTAATATTCAATCATTTACCTTCATTTTGCAATGACTTGGAAGTCTCTAGCACAATATTTCGATTTATGGTGAATTTATGGAAAAAACAAAACATTGTCCTTACGTTTGCGCGGAAACTTCCGAAAAAATCAGAATTTTTTTTGTGCGATTGTCGAAATGTTTGCACCATTTAAAATTAGCTGTTACATAAAGTTTTATATGTGAAAATGTGCGCAATTTCATGTAGAATACAACTAAAAATGATTGAAGGTTGTAGCTTTTCTCTTTTTTTTAAATATTTGCATATAAATCACGATACATAGAAAAAAAACCACGTTCGGTCAAATTTGACTCTACCGAAATAGTTGAAAAATGCAATTGTAAGCTAAAACTCTTACAGCCTAGTAATATTCAGTCATTTATCTTCATTTTGAAACAAATTTGAAGTCTCTAGAACAATATTGTGATTTATGGTGAATTTTTGAAAAATATATTTACTTCCCTCCGCGCGCCGATCGCGGCGCAAGTCTCCGAAATGCGTACATCGCATTATCCTAACATTTGATCCTTTTCATATTAGCCATTTTATAGAGTTTCATATATCAAAATGTGTGCAAATTCATGAAGAATACAATAAAAAATAATTGAAGGTTGTAGCTTTTCCCATCTCCGAAATATGTGCATATAAAAAAAATATATAAAAAGTTTGACATTCGGTCAACTTTAACTCGTCCGAAATGGTCGAAATCTGCAATTCTAATCTAAAACTCTTACAGTATCGTAATATTCAATCATTTGTCTTCATTTTGAAACAAATTGGAAGTCTCTAGAACAATATTTAGATTTACGGTGAATTTTTGAAAATAACATTTTTTTAAGTCCGCGCGTTACGAATTCGTACATCATTTTGTGATAATATTTTTCCGGTGTTGCTTTTATTGTTTTACAATGTATTATATATCAAAATGATTGCAATTTAGTGTACAATACAACAACAAAAAAAGGAACTCATTAGCTTTGACCGTTTTTTGTGTGGATCACAATGTTCTAAAATACTTTTCTCCACGAACTCCATGCACAGATTGGACAAGATGGGCGATAATTTTGAACCCTTAGCAACTGTTTGGTGTGTCTATGGGTTCAAAATTATCGCCCATTTTGTCCAATCTGTGCATGGAGTTTGTGGAGAAAAGTATTTTAGGACATTGTGATCCAAACATTAAGCCACTGGTCTGGGTCAGATTTGTTGATGATATTTTTATTCTTTTCAGAGGAGACAACGCACAGCTACAACAGCTAGTTGACCGTGCCAATAGCATTGTACCCTCACCCTCTTTAATTCACTGTTGAACTGGAGGAAGATAATAAGCTTGCATTTTTGGATGTTTTGGTTATTAGAGATAACATAAGTAACAGGTTTAAATTTTCGGTGTTTCGTAAAATTACTAATGCTGAGGGTACATTCATTTCTATCCTTTCATTCTGTTGAGGGTAAAAGCAAATATTATTGTCAACTTTTGTCTTAGAGCCCTTCGTATTTGTGATATCGAACTTTTAGAACTTGAGCTTCAGCATATCTTCAATGATTTTAAGGGTCTGAAATATCCCACTCACATTATAGAAAGAGCTGTCTCTAAAGCAAAACGAATATATTACGGTATGAGTGCAGCAGGTAATCCTAATGTGGTCAAAAATAAGAAGTATTTATCCATAGCTTACAATCCGAAACTGGAAAATACCTGCTATCTTGCAAATAGTAAGCAAAAAGAAATTCAAATTGCTTTCAATTTTATAAATACTATCAGAAATCGGTTAGTGTGCAATAATAACAACAATGGTGTTAGGAAAACACCCGGTGTTTATCAAAATTCCCTGTGCCAATTGCCCTCAGAAATACTTTGGAGAAAGTGGGCGGGGTTTGGATGTAAGACTTTCTGAACATCGTAGGGCCTATGAACTCCATGCAATGAATAATGCCCTTGTTTCACATTCATTCGTTCCAGGACACAACATCAATTGGAATGGTGCCTCTGTCATTTTTAAGAGTGGGGATGTTGGTGTTTGTCGCCTAGTGGAAGGAGCTGCTATTAGAAAAGAAAGGGGTGTGCTTTTGAAGGGAACAAAACCTTCACTGATGAAGATAGTTTTACCAATTCTTTAATAATTGACCACTTTGTCAACGATTTTAGGAATCATATGTCTGGTGACTGTGAGACCCCTGATGTTGCTCCCACCTCTCTTTCATCCCAGATGACTGAGGTTACTACAGCTTCAAGTCATGGCACCGATGGAGTGTCTGCTCAGCTGGAATCACCTGAACGACCACTTCGCCGTTCCAGCCGTCTCACCAACAGAAACAACCGAACCGAGGGGATTACCTGACCAACACTTAGATCCATCCACCTTGAACCAGTTGTTATTATATATATATAATTTTTTTTTTCACTGTTGTAACGCTCCCTCCATTGTTTGACCGTCAGTAGGACTGAAGAGGGATACGGAGCAGTATCCGAAAGTCTCTCCTTGTATTTTTTACCATTGTACAAAAATATATTTTAACACTACTGTGGCTTTTGATTGTCAATATTATAGCCTCGTTACGGAGGTTCCTTAGTTCATTATTATTATTATTATTATTATTATTATTATTAAAACCTCTCTAAAAACACTTAGAACTTCCTATTTTGAGGTTCAAACACCAGAAAAGCCCTCTAAAATGCTTATACCTGAGTATTTTAATAGTTTATCACAAAAAGTGCATTTTGTCACGAAAATATGAAAATACAGTAATTTGTGAATATTTCTTAGTGAAAAATGCCACAAAGAGGCAAATTTTCTGCATAGTGGGTATGTATGTGTGGTCTGTAGAAAAATCCGCGAATAGTTGGGTTGACTGTACTGTATTTAATACCAAGTTTTGGCAGTTGCATAATACCAAGTTTTGGCAGTTGGCAGAGTCAAAAGTCAGTTACAGCTGTAAATGACACCTCTACCATCGGTAGTGTACATGAACGGTTAGGCTACTATTAATCAAAATAAAACTGAAGTAACCTAGCATATCTACTAAGCAGTCCAAGATAATTATTAACATAAACGATCATACGACAATGATCTTCAAAAACAACTTTTAAAATCATTACTTCAATTGAACATTGTTTGTTGACTAAATAAGAATGCACCATGAACACTCAAACCAAATGTAATTCTCGCCTTGTGGAAGACATGATGCCACTATTGGTACCAGTTTCCAACTTTCATGAAATAAGGTACCAGCAAAGAAATTTTTCAAAACTAAACTTTTCACTGGGACTTAACTTTCTTCTGAGTTTGGTACTTCCATAATGACCAGATTATGATCTAAGGGTTTGTGGTTTGACGAAAGGAATGACTCTTACAGTCACTCAGAGTAAATAGTCATACAGAGTGCATGGTTAACACAATAATAGTTGATGTAGGATGTGCTGTTGCCACATCCGCAGGTTGAGAATAGGAACTGAACCTAGTCAGTTGCTGTACACAAGAGAAAGAGCCCTGTTGCCTCGAGTCCTATACTCTATCAGTGTCAGTGTGCACTATACAGGACAAAATCAACTAGAGAATTCTTTGAAATTGGTTGGTTTATCTTATGGTGCCCTCTAGGGACCATGAGAGTAACCCCTTAAGGATGAACAGCAGCTATGCTATAAGAAAAACACCATAACATTATCTCACAAATGGTGAGGGTACATTTGTTTCATTCTGGTATAAAGGTGTGTACATATGAATAGAAATTTTTCTTTGGAAGATAGCAGGTTAGCAAAAACCTCTTCTAGTGTACAGAGTGTGAGTTTCAATTCTTCATGTCAATTGTCAAGGCTTTGTGTTAAGTGCATCTAAAAAGTATGAAGAATCTGAGAGACCAGGGGGTAACTACGGCTTTCAAATACATGATTACAATGAACATAAGCAACAGATTATCTATGTTACTGTTATACTTCATCTAGTCAGAAAATTACAGAGCAGTAAAATACATATCAATACCTCACAAGTGGATTTACTTTGTACAAGCTGAAAATCTTTTCAGATATACCATTATATAGCCTGACACATCAACATATCTATCTTACTCTGCACATATTATTTAAAGTCAAATGAAATGCTTAATCTACAGACATTTACTCACCTCTGATAACTGCACATCTTCATCAACTTCATGTTTTTCCACCATAATGTCTGCTGTTCTGATCCCATCTTGTAAGATGACACGTCTTTGTGGAGAGCTTAGTTTATTTTCAGAATGCCACAGTAAACCTTCATTACTATCTACTGAACCTGTTGGTTCTGCTCTTGAATCAGTCTGTAATGGCATGTCACCACTCATATGCAATTTAAAAAGCCCTGGGTCTAAGAATGAAGCGGCAAGTTTCATCTGAGCTCTAGTTATGAAGCACGATCCATTATAGAGCAAAGTAATTACTGCAGTCACTGAGATTGGGTCTGCATCTGAAATAAGTACTGCTGACTGTTCATTTGAATGCTCTTCCATTAAAACAGTATGAAAAACTGGGCAGGTCATGCCTAAAAGAGATTTATGAGTGTAAATTCTTTTATTTCCTACAACTAATGTCAGATCCGTCTTACCTTTTACATCAAACAACATCAGTAATCGTTTCACAACCAGAGCAATTTCTGGCTCCACTGTAATAAACACATTACCTTTTTTTCCAGAGTTTCTGTCATGGATTTTAGTTTCAGACTGCTGCATCTGTAGTATATTAGTTAGTCTACTCACTTGCATAGATTTGCAAAGTTTGGAAAATTCTTCAAAATTTGCTGATGGGATCATTCCTTTGCCATAATACATATAGCCAACAAGAGTGTGAGCACTTTTGAGGGAAGCACCAGGAAGGTGCAACACCTTGATTTTATTATTCTCCTCAAACAAAGATTTTATCACTTCACTGTATGAACTAAGAACTAATTTATGAACTTTAATCACATGGCTGTCAACAAATATTGACAAGTCAGTACACTCCTGCTTATTGCACATGGTTTGAAGGCCTTTCATAAAGTGGCCAAAATGATTTTCCCATGTTAAGCATTCCACTTCACTTCCCGTATTAGTGACGGCAAAATCTGATACCTCTAGATGAAGCTCTCTTAGAATAGTCGTTATGTCTGTTTTTTTAATATATTTAATATGGCACAGGGAGACATTTCCAACTAATTAGCAATCTGATTTAGAGGTAAGCAATAAAATAGGTCCATGTGAAATGACTGGAGAAATCTTGTATATCACTGGAGAATCCTGCAAAATAAGTTCTAATTAAATATTAGAATGAAACATAATTTGCTACACATTCATTTAAATTGAAAAATTACAAATTACTTGCCATGAAAAATAAGTACAAATATTAACCATATACATATAACAAATGCAGTGTGAAAAAGACTAAAAAATATAGTAGTAATACTATGTGGTACACGTAAAATCAAACAAATATATATAGAAGAGTACTGTCATATACATAATACCCTTCTTTTTCCTTAAGATATCAAATATATTCACAATCAAAATTGAAGCTAGGGAGTTTTGCTTACTGCTGCTGCTACTTTTATTTTTTATGTATTATTTACTACTGTATTATTATTATTGAAGCTAGGGTTGTTGTTACTGCTGCTGCTACTGTTGTTGTTATTATTGTTATTATTAGTTATTATTATTTATTGTTATTATTATTATTATTATTTCAGAAGGAGACCCTCTCGTAGACATGTTTTGTTAAAAATGATTGCTGCTTCAGCACTATTAATCTTGTAGGGAGTCTTCTCTATTTTTCTGATGACGGCTTTCTCGTTGTTGCTTATACTGGCAAGCAACGCACCAAAGGGCATGGTAAAATTCGGTTGAGTCATTTGATTTATTATTGCTTATACAATTTTTTTTCTCTCTACTCTTCTCTCTCTCTCTCTTCTCTCTCTCTCTCTCTCTCTCTCTTCTCTCTCTCTCTCCAATGCGAAGTTTCCTCCTGATCCGCAGGACATTATCAAGCGACGACTGCTAAGGGACTGAATTCGAGTGGCGAGTCCTTCTTCTTAAATCGTGGTGTTGCGGGCTCTCGAGTACAGTACAAAGAACCTCTCCGGCAGGTCAAGTTTTCCTTGGTTCCTGGGAAGGTGACTCATACGGCGAGCGTTTTACAAGTCTTGTAGACCTTCTCAGGTGGGGGATATCACTGGGAGCCTCTTGATTAGCTTCTACCTGAGTGACGTCACCCCTGGTATTACAGGCGGGTCCCCTCCCCGGGTTACGACGGTTTCCGGCTTACGACGTTCCGAGGTTACGACGCTTTTTCTTAATATTCAATGGAAAAATCCGTCCTGGGTTACGACGCTTGTTCCGAGGTTTACGACGCTGACGCTTCCGACGCTCCGAGTTAACGACGCTTTTAAAAAAACGCATACTATGATAAAAATCCTTTATAGTTTAGCACAGTATATTAATAAAAATAAGTTTCTGGTTAGATTACAACAAAAATTTTGAGATTTATGATGATTTTCAACACTTTTTATGTTGTATTTTTCTATGTTTTTTTAGTGACGCCTCATATGCGGAACTAGTTTCCGAGCGAATGAATACATACTAGTTTACATATAACAGTCCAAAAGCGCAAATAATGAAAAATCATTGCTTGTTTCCAGTAATAATAACAAAACGAAGTTTCTGGTTAGATTACAACGCAAATTCCAAGTATCCAAGAGAGACATTATCCAGTAATTTGATCAGAGAGAGAGAGAGAGAGAGAGAGAGAGAGAGAGAAGAGAGAGAGAGAGAGAGAAGTAGAGAGGGAGAGAGAGAGAGAGAGAGAGAGAGAGAGAGAGGCGTCTTCCGACGCTCCGAGTTGTTAAGGACAGAGAAGTGTTCGTTTCGTTAAACGGTTTGAGATTATGATGATTTTCGACACTTTTTATGTTTGTATTTTTCTATGTTTTTTAGTGACGCCTCATATGCGGAACTAGTTTCCGAGCGAATGAATACATACTAGTTTACATATAACAGTCCAAAAGCGCAAATAAGGAAAAAATCATTGCTTGTTTTCCAGTAATAATAACAAAACGAAGTTCTGGTTAGATTACAACGCAAATTCCAAGTATCCAAAGAGAGACATTATCCAGTAATTTGATCAGAGAGAGAGAGAGAGAGAGAGAGAGAAGAGAGAGAGAGAGAGAGAGAGAGAGAGAGAGAGAGAGAGAGAGAGGAGAGGAGAGAGAGAGAGAGATGGCGTCTTCCGACGCTCCGAGTTAAGGACAGAGAAGTGTTTCGTTTCGGTTAAACGGCCTCTGACTCATGCCAGTAAATGTTTTGTTGATACTAATAATATAAGCCTATTTAAAGATACGTTTACTTTAATTAGTTCTATAGATACGTAAATAGTAATCAACTGTTCTTGTAGCCCTCAATATTTGGCAAAATCGAAGTATCCAAAGAGAGACATTATCCAGTACGTAATTTGATCCAGAGAGAGAGAGAGAGAGAGAGAGAGAGAGAGAGAGAGAGAGAGAGAGGACGCTTTGGGCAAACAATGGTCTCGGGGGTTTTTATAGCTTCCTTCTGCTTGATGATCGTGGATATGTAGAAGGATTTCGACCATACTCGTTTGCCAAATCGACGGTACGAACGCCACGTTCATGCTTTGCTATAATTTCATGTTTTGCTTCCATCGAAATCATTTTCTTGGGTTTTTTCTTATCACCTGCTTTGTCTTTAGCTTTGAGACCCATGGTTAATAATAAAATAGACAAAATAACACGAAAAATAGGCGCAAATACAACGAACTAAACAACGACGTGTTAACATGCAGCACCAACAAACAAACAGGACTGAACGCCATTTATCGGTCGCCTATACAACTAACACTCATCGCAAAATCGTATCTCAAACATTTATTCGTTGTATATCAAAGCTTGTATTTTTTCGCAAATTTTCTGTTATATCTCAAAACATTCGTATATTAGGGCAATCGTATGTCAAGTTTTCCAATGTAATTTGATCAGAGAGAGAAGAGAGAGAGAGAGAGAGAGAGAGAGAGAGAGAGAGAGAGAGAGGAGAGAGACGCTTTGGCAACAATGGTCTCGGGGATTGACGTAACGTTTATTTTCTGAACAGATAGGACAGAGAAGTGTTCGTTTCATTAAACGGCCTCAGACTCATGGCAGGAAATGTTTGTTGATACTAATATAAGCCTATTTAAAGATACATTTACTTTAATTGTCTATATGATACGTAAATAGTAATCAGCTGTTCTTGTAGCCCTCAAGATTTTGCAAAATCACTCCAGGTTGTACATAAACTTCAAGAATGTAGTGTCACCAGAGGATTACAATAGTTTTACCTTCAAGAACCAGCATTCTTTTATGAAAATAACTCCAGGTTGACATAAAACTACAGGAAACAACATGTAGTGTAACCAAAGGATTACAATAAGGTTTTTATAACTTTTTATTAGTTTAAGACATATTTCCACCAAGCGTCGTTCCGGCTTACGACGCGTCTCAAGAACGGAACCCCCGTCGTAACCCGGGGACTGCCTGATATTCTGATAATGTGCTTCACGTCCGGTGTTTGTTTCATGCGCTCTGGTACTTCGTTGGGGAGAGGGGGCACCGTCCTCCTCACACACGTTGGTATCAGGAACGCTTCTTGAGTGGTATTAAGGGGAGGCTTTTGCTCGAGTATAAGCAGCGCTTCTAGGAGGCGCAGACGTCCGGGTCAGGGGCTCTCCCGATGATTTTGACATTCCTGATGATGTCGTCTCTTGTGATGTCTTGTCGTCATCCGAAAAATAGAGAAGACTCTCTACAAGATTAATAGTGCTGAAGCAGCAATCATTTTTAAATAAAACATATTACAGGCGGTCCCTGGGTTACGACGGGGGTTCTGTTCTTGAGACGCGTCGTAAGCCAAAAATCGTTGTAAGCCGGAACATCATCAAAAATCCTAAGAAAACCTTACTTTTAATGCTTTGGGTGCATTGAAAACTATGTAAACTGCATTCTTCTGGCATTTTTCATCAAAAAAACCTTCAAATATTGATTATTTTCCATTTTCGGTGTCATATTTCATCTCCCAAATGAGCGTTGTAGGCGTTGTAACCCTGGAACATGCGTCGTAACCCTGGAAATAACGTCTGTTGACAAGCGTCGTAACCTCGGAACGTCGTAAGCCGACACCGCCGTAACCCGGGGACTGCCTGTATTATTATTATTATTACAGTGGTCCCCCGTATTCGCGGGGGATGCGTACCAGACCCCCCCTGGAATAGTGAGCCCAACCCGCGAATGTTTGGAACCCCTATAAAATGCTAAAAACAGCCTATTTTGTTAGTTAAAACTCAAGAAAAACCCACTACAAAATTTTTAATAGTTTTATTACAAAAAGTGCATTTTATGATGAAATTGATCAAAAAAACCAGGAATTTGTGGATATTTCTCATAGAAAAATACCGCAAATGTGCAAATTTTCCGCGAATAATGCAGGGAAAAGTTTCCGAGAGAAATCTGCGAATGTGAGAGTCCGCGAATCCAGAGAACGCGAATCCAGAGAACGCGAATACGGGGGTCCACTGTATTATAATTTGTGTATGCTGGAAGTAAACCCTCTTTTAAACATGTTTTATTGATAGTAATTCTGCCTCAGCTGCATTAATTTTATATAGCTTTTTCTTTATTTTCCTAATAACCGTTTTCTCATTGTTGCTTAAACAATGAGAAAACAATAAGGAAAATAGAGAAGAACCTATATAAATGCAGCTGAGGCAGCAATTACTTTTAATAATGCATATTATAATTATTATCATCACTCAGCATAAGCCACCAATGTTGTCCAGCCACTCCCATACATCATCCTCAGGAACACTGTCACCTCTAGTCATGAGCCGAGCACAGAAATACTCCACTTCGAACCCCCTAAAAGTCCATTAAGCCCTCTTTTTCCTTCAACATACGGTTCCAGGATTGGGCGAGGGTCTCTATGTTGATAGCATCTGCAAAGTTATACAAGCAAATACCTCAGAAGATTCTCCAGTTTCTAACCCCCCACCTCCAATTCCAAGCCTTGCCCCTTCTCTTACTTGCCCTCTAACACAACCATCACCTCGTCCAGGAACCTCCTCTGGTACAGATGTTTTGTTGCAAACAACAACAACTTGGTCTATTGGCTCAATGGGTGCAGTCATAATAGGAGGGAAACACATGACCTTAATACAACCATCGTGGCTATCCAACTGGGCTGCTTTAGGATGTGCAGGCACAATGTTCATGAGAAACAAAACATTAACCCGACGTCTTGCAATGCCACAGTCCTGTCTGAAGATGAATAACTTCCTTACAAAACTGATTGCAGAACCAATCAGTCATGATCTTGGATAAATACCAAATCACTGGAAGCCTCTCCATTAACCATGCAGAGCATGTGGTAGCTTTGCATGTCAAAATACCACTGTTTTGCAATGATGACTAACAGTAGCAATTGCACATAAAGCACACACACATTGCTTGAAAAGATTTTTTGACAGTAAATTCTTTTCATTCTATAGAATAGACCTATTTCATTAGGCACTTTCCTGTCACCAGCAGCAACTGTAGCAGCTATCTTGCATCCAGACATAAGTTGAAAGCCAGGGTCACCACAATCGTCATCCAGGCACTCCTGTACATCCTCCTCAGGAACATTGTCGCCTCCAGTTGAGATTTAGGTGTGGAAGTCATCGAATCTGACACAGCAAACAGTTCCAAGCGAGATTGACTGTCTCTATGTTAATGTCCCTCCAAGCATCTGCAGAGTTGTAGATGCAAATACTCATGAAGATTCTCCAGTGTCCTCCCACGTTTATCCAAGCCTTGCTCCTTCTCATCCTACAACACTACAATCACCTCCCCCAGGAACTCTCTCTGGTAGTACAGTGGCCCCGTATTCATGTTCTCCGGATTTCTCTCTGGACCATATCTACCCATTATTTGCGGGAAATTTGCCTATTCGTGGGGTTTTCAACAAAAATAGTAATCACTAATAACTGTATTTTGATGTTATTTTCATAACTAAACACATATTTATGATATAAAATGATTTACTAATTTTAAAATATTAATATTGTTTAACATATGGTTTTAGTAAGTTTATGGTGTAGATCTTGAATGTTCAAATGCTAAATGTATACTTAAAGTATCATCCTACATCAAACATACCATTGAATTGGTATTATTAATATCATTTCAAAGTCATCTGAAACACTTTACCATTAGAAATATATAAACAGCCAATAACAGAGAGAGAGAGAGAGAGAGAGAGAGAGAGAGAGAGAGAGAGAGAGAATAACTCCTTACGATATCAAAAGATTGAAATGAACTTCTATAGGCAACACTTCTTCCCCTTCCATAAATATATATATCTTCTCCAGAGAAGAGAGAAAGAGAGGACTAAAGAAGTATCTATTTGTCTGTCTATCAATTCTTTTGCTGAGAAACAGAGATAAAAGAAGAAAGAAATAGAAACACCAAATGCATACCTTACGTAACATCCTACACCAAATTTACCTTAACCCTGGATAGGTTTCGCTATTCTGGTACCCTGTTAAAGGTGCAACCTGAGCGCCCAGAAAAATTTGTGAAAATTCAAAAACTATAGCTACGCTGTACATTTGAATGTCTAAAATCAATTTCACATTGCCAAACACTACTGAAAAGATAAATCATGTCCATCTAAAAATTAAATATTTATTACAAATACAGTGGTACCTCAGGATACGAAATTAATCTGTTACGAGGCGGCCTTCGTAACCTGAGCTTTTCGTATCTTGAACTGCATTTTACATGTAAATTGCCTAATTCGTTCCAAGCCCTACAAAAACACCCCAGTAAATTTTATAATAAAGCTAAATTGACCAATAAACAATGAAATACAACAATTCGGACCATTCGATACCTAACATAACCTTTATTGTAGTACATACCTGTAAATAAAGTGTATTAGTGTACATGGTACAAGAAATACTTTACGTACATGTACGTACATATGTACATAGTAAAATGTGGAACCTAACCTTACCTTTCTAGTGAGGCGATCTCCAAAAGTGGCGACAGAGAAGGACGACAAATGGCAGAAAACATGAACACTTAACTTTACAAAATACATTAAAAAATGGCAGAAAACATTAACACTAAACTTACGAAACACATTAACAAATGGGCAGAAAACATTAACACTTGATTATCTCCATCTTCGTTCTCCACAGAAAGCATCCTCTTCTTTCCATGAACTTCAGCAACATTCTTGGGACCAATGGCTAATAACGTAAGTAATTAAGTTCACACACAACACGATAAAGTAACTTACAGTACAACAAAAGTGAAATCACTAATACGAATTTATGTTAACAAACGAAATACGTATATGTGAAGGAACGAACTCCCATGTTTACGATAACGCTGCCGCAAAAATAGTCAAGGAACGCCTTTACATAGAGGCATGATGCTGACCAATAGGAGAGCACGATCTTATGGCGGTGACTAGCACCAAGAACCTAGGAGAGCGGGAGGATGATGGCGAGTATACTCAGTTGGCGGCGCGTGAGTTTTAAAATTGTTATCGGTGGTCCGCGCGAATCTGGGGACTTTACAGCAACAACCTTTCGTAACCTGAACTATTTTTGTATGTAGAGCCCAAAAAATCTTCGTATTTGCCTTCGTAACTTGAATTTTTCATAAGCTGGGACTTTCGTATGTCGAGGTACCACTGTATATTAACCCTCTTACGCCGAAGGGGTATAATAAAAATCGTCTCCCGTATGCCGAGGGGGTCTCGGTGTGAGTGCCGAAGCAGAAAAAATATTTTTTTTTTTAAATCGCAGCGCGCTTAGTTTTCAAGGTTAAGAGTTCATTTTTTACTCCTTTTTTTGCCATTGCCTGAAGTTTGGTATGCAACTATCAGAAATGAAAAAAAAATAGTATCAGAAATGAAAAAAAATATCATCATATATAAATAATGCGATATATGATAGCGCGAAAACAAAATTTCATATATATAATTGTATTCAAATCACGCTGTGAGCAAAACGGTTAAAGCTAACGAACTAAATTTTTTTCGTTGTATAGTACACTAAATTGCAATAATTTTGGTATACGTATAACACATTGTAAAATTATCAAAGCAACACAGAGAAAATATTATCACAAAATGATGCATGAATTCGTAACGTGCGGACGTAAAAATTCAAAAATTCACCATAAATCTAAATATTGTTCTAGAGACTTCTAATTTGTTTCAAAATGAAGATAAATGATTGAATATTACTATAATGTAAGAGTTTTAGCTTACAATTGCAGTTTTGACCATTTCGGACGAGTTAAAGTTGACCGAATGTCGAATTTTTTATATATATTTTTTTATATGCAAATATTTCGAAAATGAAAAAAGCTACAACCTTCAATTATCTTTTTTTTGTATTCTACATGAAATTGCGCACATTTTCATATATAAAACTCTATGAAACGCCTAATATGAAACGGAGCAAATATAACAAGAATGCGACGTACGCATTTCAGAGTTTTGCGCCGGAGAATCCGCTCGCGGAGGGAAGGAAAGTTTTTTTTTTTTTAATTCACCATAAATCTAAATATTGTGCTAGAGACTTCGAATTTGTTTCAAAATGAAGATAAATGATTGAATATTACTAGACTGTAAGAGTTTTAGCTTACAATTGCGTTTTTCGACTATTTCGATAGAGTCAAAGTTGACCGAACGTGGTTTTTTTTTTCTATTTATCGTGTTTTATATGCTAATATTTCGAAAATGAGAAAAGCTACAACCTTCAATTATTTTTGGTTGTATTCTACATGAAATTGCAGACATTTTCATATATAAAACTTTATGTAACAGCTAATTTAAAATGGTGCAAACATTACGACAATCGCAGCAAAAAATTTCTGATTTTTTTCGGAAGTTACCGCGCGGATGTAAGGAAATTTTTTTTTTTTTTTCATAAATTCACCATAAATCGAAATATTGTGCTAGAGACTTCCAATTTGTTGCAAAATGAAGGTAAATGATTGAATATTACTAATTAAAGTTTTACCTTACAATTGCGTTTTTCAACCATTTCGGTAGTCAAAGTTGACCGAAGGTTGAAATTTTGGCATATCGTTATTTATATGAAAATATTTCAAAACTGATAAAAGCTACAACCATGGGTTGTTTTTAGATGTATTGTGCATGAAATTGTGCACATTTCCATATATAAAATGATATTGTTAAGATACAATAAAGTTTGTTCATACTTACCTGGCATATATATATAGCTGTATTCTCTGAAGTCCGACAGAATTTCTAAAAACTTACGACACACGCAGTGGGAGTAGGGTGGTTAGTACCCATTCCCGCCGCTGGGAGGCGGGTATCAGGAACCATTCCCATTTTCTATCAGATTTCTATCTCCACTGTCTCCTGAGGGGAGGTGGGTGGGTACTTTAAATATATATATCTGCCAGGTAAGTATGAACAAACTTTATTGTATCTTAACAATATCATTTTGTTCATGAAACTTACCTGTCAGATATATATATAGCTGAATCCCACCTTTGGCGGTGGGAGAGACAGAAAAGGATTTTAGGAAACATATACATGTAGATGATTGACATCTTGGTTCCTTACCTGTTAGCATAGCTGACTTCGTGATTACTGTCACCCAAGCCTAAGCCTGCATCTGCTTCACTAGAGTTACCAACAAGGTAGAGACCTGTGTAGTTGGTGCGCTCTAGATGATCTGTCAAAGGGGACGTGACCATAATGTGACTAGACCATGACCATACTTCTGAGGGCAACGAGGCAAAACCACCACCTAAGTTAGCCTAACAAAAAACTCCCACATAAAAAGGCTAATAGAAGGGAAGTCCACATTCGGCGGACGAACCCCCCCCCCCCCCTTTTTTTTTTAAGCCCTACAACCATAAACAAAACAAAGACTAAAAACTCACCTACCCTTTTCTATGGGAAAGGATGAGTGCTACCTCCTGCCCCCAAAATAGTGTCTGCGGCGACGTATGGCCCAAGAGAGTAACAGTTTTCGTACGTTGTTCTCACCTCCCGTAGGTAGTGCGAGGCAAACACCGAGTTACTCCTCCAAAAAGTGGCACTCAAAATGTCTTTGAGGGCCATATTTTTCTGGAAGGCTATCGAGGTCAAAATAGCCCTCACTTCGTGAGCGTTAACTCTCAACATTCCAAAGTCACTATCCTTGCAAGATGAGTGAGCCTCCTTTATGGTGTTCCTTAAAAAGAATGCCAGTGCATTCTTGGACATGGGCATATCTGGTCTCTTGACCGAACACCATAAGTTCTCCGCAGAACCTCTACAATTCCTCGTTCTCAGAAGGTATTCTCTTAGAGCCCTGACAGGACACAGGACTCTTTCTGGCTCTTGACCAATGATCTCTGCCATACCCTTGATCTCAAACGCCTTAGGCCAAGGGTTGGAGGGGTTCTCATTCTTAGCCAGAAACGTCATTCCAAAGCAGACCGCATTATGCCCCTTTGAAGCCAACGTGCTTACTAATAGCTTGTATCTCGCTAACTCTCTCGCCGTCGCCAGAGCAGTTAGGAATACAGTCTTCTTCGTCAAGTCTCGCAAAAGACGCAGTGTGAAGAGGTTCAAAGCGACTTAGACATTAAAAACTTCAGGACCACATCTAAGTTCCAAGAAGGCAACTTAGGTAGAGGCACCTTGGTGGTCTCAAAAGATCTCAATAGATCATGGAGATCTTTGTTATTAGCTAGGTCTAGACCTCTAATGGCAAAAAACCACAGATAAAACACTTCTCGTCTGAGATAAAGTAGGAAGTCGGCGATCTGGCTCACAGAGGTCGTGGTAGAGGAAACTCCTTTCTTCTTACACCAGCTCCTAAAAGCTGCCCACTTCGATTGGTACACCGCGATTGATGATGGTCTCCTCGCGGTGGCGATAGCTTTAGCCACAGGTTTCAAAAAACCTCTCACTCTGGCTGTTTGAGTAGATCTCTCCTTAAAGGAAGAGATCTCGGAAAATCTACCAGGAAGGACATCACCTCTGTGAACCAGTCTGCTGCGGGCCAAAAGGGGGCGATTAACGTCAACCTCGTCCCTTCCGAAGCTGCGAACTTTCTCATCACTTCTCCTAGAATCTTGAAGGGGGGAAATGCGTAGAGATCTAGGCCCGTCCAATCCCATAATAGGGCGTCTACTGCTACTGCTCCCGGATTGAGAACCGGGGAGCAGTAAAGAGGAAGTCTCGCCGTTCTTGATGTCGCGAAAATGTCCACCAAAGGACATCCCCAAAGACCCCACAGCTCCTGGCATACGTCCTGATGGAGGGTCCACTCTGTCGGCAGCAATTGTCCTTGTCGACTGAGGAGATCCGCACGGACGTTCTCTACTCCGGCAATGAACCTTGTTAAGATCGTGACTTCTCTCGCCTTCGCCCAAAGAAGAATCTCTTTCGCTAGAGCGAATAGGGAGCGAGAGTGCGTTCCTCCTTGCTTCTTCAAGTATGCCAGGGCTGTGGTGTTGTCCGAGTTGACTTGGACTACGCGACGGGAGACTTTGTCTTGAAAGAACCGGAGCGCTAACTGAACCGCTGACAGTTCTTTGAAGTTGATATGCCAGGCTACCTGTTTCCCTCTCCAGGTGCCTGACACTTCCTCCCCCCCCTAGTGTTGCTCCCCACCCCGTGGATGACGCGTCGGAGAACAACACTAGGTTGGGGTTCCGAAGCTTGAGGGACATGCCCTCTGACAGCTTCAACGGATCGAGCCACCATCTTAGATGGCTCTTTACCTCTTCTGAGACGGTCAAAATCATGTCGAGGTTGTCCTGGTCTGTCCAGCTGTCCGACAGGAAGAACTGAAGAGGTCGGAGGTGTAGCCTCCCCAGGGAAACAAACTTCTCCAGCGAGGAAATGGTCCCCAGCAGACTCATCCATTCCCTCACCGAGCATGAATCCTTCCCTAGAAAGGCTGACACTTTTTCTATGCCTTGTTGCTGACGTTCCTGGGACGGAAAAGCCCGAAAAGCCACTGAATCCATCTGAATCCCCAGATACACGATGGACTGTGTTGGGGTCAGATGTGACTTTTCGAAGTTCACCAGAAGTCCCAGGGACGCAGCTAAAGACAGAGTCGTTTGCAGGTCCTTCAGGCACCGGGTCTGCGAAGAGGCTCGTATGAGCCAGTCGTCCAGAGTAGAGAGCAGATCCTGATGTTGGAAAGATGGAGCCACCTCGCCACATTCTTCATTAAGATGGTGAACACAAATGGGGCCGTACTCAGTCCGAAACAAAGAGCCCTGAACTGAAATACCTTTCCTTTCAGGACGAACCGAAGGTACTTCATTGATTGGGGATGTATCGGGACGTGAAAGTAGGCGTCCTGAAGGTCGAGTGATACCATCCAATCTCCAGGTCTTAAGGCCCCCAGAAAAGTATCTTCTGCTTTTCTCGAGGATACGACTGGGGACAAGTCCCTGGGAGTGGAAGTCAGCGGGGGCGACTTTACGAAAGGGATTTTGTACCCCTTCTCAATGATGTTGAGAGACCAGGTGTCCGCCTCTCTCTCTCTCTCTCCAGGCTTCTACAAACAACTGCAGCCTGGCTACCTACCGGCGACTGAAGGACGGATCTCTCATTCTTGCCCTAGACTTAGCCGGGGCTCTACCTCTAGGAAGACTTCTTCCTCGGTGAAGATCTAGCTGAAGTTCCTCCACGAAAGGGCTTCTGCTTTCTAATAGATTGGCCTCCTGAAGACGTGGAAGGGCCAGTAGGACATCGCGACGACTGAGCCAAAAGGTCTTGAGTGGCTTTTTCTTGAAGGCTTACTGCCAGATCCTTCACCATAGCCTGGGAGAAGAGATGGATCGAAAAAGGCGCATACAAAAGCTCTGCCCTCTGTGAGGGAGAGACAGATTTAGCTGCAAAATTGCAATTAAGCGATCTCTTCTTCAAAACGCCTGCTGAAAAATGAGAGGCTAACTCCTCCGAGCCATCCCTGACGGCCTTGTCCATGCCATGACAATACACTGCAACAGCTCCCGAGGCTAATCGAATCTGGCTTACGAGACTGGTTGTCTAACACTCCCAGACACCAGTCTAAGAAGTTGAAGACTTCTAAGGACCTGAAAAGGCCCTTCAAAAGATGATCCAGTTCTGAAGTCGTCCACGAAACTTTAGCTGAAGCTAAGAGAGATCTCCTAGAGGCATCCACAACACTGGCGAAATCTCCTTGCGCCGAAGTAGGAACCTCCAGTCCCAACTCTTCACCAGTTTCGTACCACATCCCTGCCTTACCGCTAAGTAGACGGAGGCAGGGCGAAAGTGGTCCTTCCTTGTGCTTTCCTAGATTCCATCCAGGTGTTAACCTTACGGAAAGCCCTCTTGGTAGATAGCGAAGTCTTCATTTTAACAAAACCAGGCATCTTGCTTGCTTTCGACGAAGAAAACTGCGAGGGAGGAGAAGGCGGAGCAGAAGGAAGGAAGGTATCCCCGAATGAATCACGGAGAAGCCGAGCCAAGACTTGGTAGTCCGAAGAAGCAGACGTCGAAGGCTGTTCTCCGTCAACATCTTCAGAAGAACAGCTTAATTCCCCTTCTTCCTTACCAGAGTGAAACCCCGAAGGAAGAGGCAAAAGTCCTTTCGCTCCGAGTCCTCATATCGAACGATGTTCGAAGAAGAAGTGGGGAGCAGGACCCGCCCGAAACAGAATCCTTCACAGTCACAGGGTCAGAAACCAAAGCTTGAGGTGAACGTGATGTTGCACGAAGTCGTGAAGCGTCAGCAAGAGACTCGGGAAAAGCGTCCGATTGAGAGCGAACTTCCACGTTCGCGTCCAACAGGTACAACATCGTTGTCCGCAAAAGCGTCGAGATCGGAATGCCGATCGTCCTCTCGCCGAGAAGAGAGGGGAGAGCGATGAGACCTCTCTCTCTCCAAGGGAGCAAGAGTCAAATGACGTCTACCGCCACCTCTAGACGAACACTGGGGAGAAGAACGAAGTCTAGAGGGCGAAACACCAGGAGACGGGGAAGAACGAGAAGGCAGAGGAGACTGTCTGGTCCTTTTGATCGGCAGTCTGTCGTCTTTCCTGCGACGAGGAACCGTCTCCTTCTGCTTAAGCAAAGCATCCAGTTGACGTTGCATAGCGAGGATGATCTCAGTCTGAGAAGTCTCCTTACGAGGAGAAGAACTGTGCCTGTGAGAAGGCGAGGGGACGCTTTCTTCCTTCTCACAGGAAAAGCCCTGGCTCTATGAGCGACTGGGTGGGGCGCTCGAAGGCGTCATCGTCAGATGACGTCCTAGTCTTCTTCTGGGGCGGAAAAGCTACGCTTTCCGGAGAAGACCGCCAATCAGACAGAGCATGACATGAAGCGTCTTGATCTTGGAAGGTCCTCTTCAGAGGCCGCGAATCCAGACAAGATTCCCACCCCTTGCGCGGGGAGGACGCGTCGGAGGACAAAAAACAATCCTTAAGGAGGCGTGCTCGAGCACGCTCCTTAGCAGCCTGGGAAACGTCTACAGGAACTGCTGAAGGGACGTCAGATCGGTGGGGGATCCCCGTAACCCTCCTTCGGCCTTCGACATGCCCTCTCCCTGAGTCCTGGGAGTCCGGCAGAGGTCCCAGCCTAGAGACGCTAGGGGCACTATCACTGCACTTAGCACTTTGCCTGTTTTCAAGGGCAAGAACTTTGGATTCAAGTGTCTTCAATGAATCCAAAATAAGCGAAAGGGCATTACCCTCCGCAGACACCACTTGAGGGCCCGAAGGCAACACTACGGGGTTAGGAGTTACAAACTCTACAGGAGGGTTAGAAGGGGATACATTAATACCCTGTCTGCTACCCGATTTACTCCTGGAGGAAGACCTCCTGATCCTGTCACGCTCTAATTTATTAATGTAGGATTCATACGTCTTCCATTGCAAATCAGTTAAACTTTCACATTCCAAGTTGCAGCGAAAATCATACATACACACTTGTCCCCCTCCACCCCTTTAATATACTGTGTGAGGATCAAACCAAAGCCTTTGGTAGCCTCACCTTACATTCATCCTTCATACACACCCTAACTAGACCCAGACATCTTATTTAAGGAAAAAACCAAGCCAAAATCAAAACAATCCACAGTCAACGTATGCCTAGCTATCGATCCAATATCAAAAAACCAAAAAGTCAAGAGGATACTCAAGCAATAACAGTTTTTCCAAAATCCTGAGGCGGAGGTGCTGTAAACAGTTGTTTACAACACCGGCGACAGAAGAAATCTGATAGAAAATGGGAATGGTTCCTGATACCCGCCTCCCAGAGGCGGGAATGGGTACTAACCACCCTACTCCCACTACGTGTGTCGTAAGTTTTTAGAAATTCTGTCGGACTTCAGAGAATACATCTATATATATATCTGACAGGTAAGTTTCATGAACAAAACTTTATGTAACAGCAAATTTAAAATGGTGCAAACATTACGACAATCGCACGAAAAAATTTATCGGAAGAGTTACCGCGCGGACGTAAGGAGAAAATTTTTTTCATAAATTCACCATAAATCAAAATATTGTGCTAGAGACATTCAATTTGTTGTAAAATGAAGGTAAATGATTGAATATTACTAGAATATAAGAGTGTTAGCTTACAATTGCGTTTTTCGACCATTTCGGTACAGTCAAAGTTGACCGTAGGTTGAAATTTTGGCACTTATCGTTATTTATATGAAAATATTCCAAAACTGATAAAAGCTACTATCATGAGTATTTTTTTATTGTATTCTACATGAAATTGCACACATTTTCATATATGATACTCTATGTAACGGCTAATTTAAAATGGTGCAAAAATTATGTCAGAGTGACAAAATAATTTCTGAGATGTGTCACTGATACTTTTTGTGCGATAAGAAAGAAATTTGCGCTTGCGCGCCTGTGTAACGATTGTAAACAAAACAACGCCTTGATCCGTGAGCTCCCAGCATCCCCCAAGGCGCGTGATTCAAAAGTTTTTGGCTGGTAGGCCTATAAGTATTTTTCCACAAATATTTTTAAAAACTTTTTTATGTCGACATTTAATACGTCCAATCGGCACCCGGGAGACAATTTATCTTGACTTTTAATACGTCCAATCAGCGTAAGAGGGTTAAAAAAGTATATAATTTATGAAAATATTTACAAAATATGCTATATACACAAAAATTGAGGGAATCCTTCTTATGACTACTATTTACAATATGTGACTGCCAGAAAAGGTGTCAGACCCATAGAGGTCATAATCTGAAAAGAGAGAGAAAAAAAAAAGGCATGTTTTTTTGGAGAGAGAGAGAGAGAGAGAGAGAGAGAGAGAGAGAGAGAGAAGAGAGAGAGAGAGAGAGAGAGAGAGAGAGAGAGAGAGAGAGTCAAAATTTCATTAATCTTTTTTGGTACCTAAATGAAATGGGAAGTGGCTAATTTTTTAAATAAAATAAACTCATTTTGCCCTAGAACAGAATTATGTAAAAAGGTATGCACCAAGATGCAATTTACTGTTTTATCAGAAATATTCTCTCTCTCTCTCTCTCTCTTTAAAAAAATAATTTTCAAAAATATTTACAAAAAATACAAAATATGCTATATACACACAAAAATTGAGGGAATCCTTCCTAAAACTACTATTTACAATGTGTGACTACCAGAAAAGGTGTCAGACCCAAAGAGGTCAAAATCTGAAAATAGAAAAATGATATTGTTAGAATACAATAAAGTTTTGTACATACTTACCCGGCAGATATATACTTAGCTTATGTCTCTGACGTCCGACAGAAATTCGAATTTCGCGGCACACGCTGCAGGTAGGTCAGGTGATCTACCCCCCTGCCGCTGGGTGGCAGGAATAGGAACCGTTCCCATTCTAGAACCAGATTTTCTCTTCCACCTGTCTCCTGAGGGGAGGCTGGGTGGGCCATTCATCGTATATATCTGCCGGGTAAGTATGTACAAAAACTTTATTGTATTCTAACAATATCATTTTTGTACATGCAACTTCCCCGGCAGATATATACTTAGCTGATTGACACCCTTGGTGGTGGGTAAGAGACAACTATTTACTGAATAGACAGGTAACAACATACGTTGTAGGTAATAAATAAATAAAACCTTGGTTCCTACTTGTTCAGGCGGAAGATTCCATGGCTAATGCCTAGGAATCTGCTTCGCCTCAAGAGCCTCAGCGAGGATGTGACCTATGGCTAAGAGTTCTTGTGGGTCTGTCGATGGGGTCTTATCCATTTACTCGACAGAGCCTCTTACATGACAATATGCCTATGCCTAGTGGCATAATTAAGGAGACAACACCGATCCTGATCACCTGATCCTAACACGAGGGTTAGTGCTTAAGTTGAAAAGAGTTATCCCCAAACTCCTTTCAAACAACCCAAAGAAAAACACGACGTTAAACGTAAAATTTAACTCACTAGTTAAGGATCAGTATCGGCTTCCCTATACCCTAGCAATGTATCCGCAGACACGTATCACCAAGAGAGAAGGATCTCTCGTAGGTTATCTTGACATCCTTCGGATATGGGAAGTCAACACAGAGTTGCATCTCCCGTATGTGACAGCTAATATGTCCTTATGACATATTGTTAAGGAAAGACAAGAATACAGAAAAAGCTCGCACTTCATGCGCTTTTAATTCTCAGCTGTTTGAAGGAATCATCAATGCACTTGTCAAGTGCTTAGGAGATCACATTGTCTCAAAGAAGGCCAGGGCATTCTTTGATATAGATCTCTTCTGGGTGAAGCCTGGAGCCTGGCTAGCGCCTCGCGCCTGCTGGAGCCTTGCGCCTGAATGGCGCCTAGAGCCTGGCTGGAGCCTTGCGCCTGGCTGGCGCCTCGCGCCTGGCTGGCGCCTCGCGCCTGGCTGGCGCCTCGCCCTGGCTGGGCGCCTCGCCCCTGGCTGGCGCCTCGCGCCTGGCTGGCGCCTGATTGGCTCCTCCCTCCTGGCTAGCGCCTCGCGCCTGGCTGGAGCCTTGCGTCTGGCTGGCGCCTTGTGCCTGGAGCTTGGCAGAAGACTTCATGATTACTGTCTATGAGTCTGCATGCCTCAAGAGTTTCAGCGAGGTAGGGACCTATGACTGACAAACCCTTCTGGATCATGTCAATGGGGGCTAGCCCCGCTTACACGACAGAGCCTTCTCGGATCGTGCCAATGGGGGCTGACCCACTTACATGGCAGAGCCTTACCTGTCATCATCAATGGGGACTAGCCCTCTTACATGACAGAGCTTTAGGTTTCTCTTTACTGGAAGGAGCCTTGCGCCTGGATGGATCCTCAATCCTGACTGGAGCCTAGCCTTGAAGGAGCCTGGCACCTGGATGGCGAATCTTCCCTATCCTTGCCCGAAAGGAAAGGGAAGGAGTCTGGAAGTCGAAGGAGAGACTGAGCTGAAATTGGGCGGAACCCTGATTTCTAGCTCTTATTGTATTCTTCTGAATACCTTCTGGGAAGCATTTTGAGCCCTCATCGCACCCCGAAGACTCTGTAGGCAAACGTTTAAACCATCTCTTCTTCTGTAGATGAAAATGTAAGTACCCTGCCTGGGCAACTAAACTTCTATCTGAAAGCGTTGCGTCAGGAATAGAGGGATTTAGTTCTTTTGCCAGACATACTATGCTGGCAAGAACCCATTGCCGAGTCCTTCCATTGAATCTGATCGAGATTCCAATGCACAAAAAATTCACTTGTCTTCTTGGTCGTTTAGGGCTAAGAGAAACAAAGAATTCCTTCATAAACTTCCTCAAAGAAGTTTGATGAGGAGCAGTTCCATTTTGTCGGAACACGGAATCTGTGGCCACAAAAAAAAATTCCATTCGAAGTACATGATATCCTACTCTTGTATTGCGGTATCGTATAGATCCCGAAGATCTTAATCCTCTGTTATCTCTAATTCCCCTTGTAGAGACAGAGTATAGCCTTTTACTGCGTTCTTTGATAGCAGATATATACTAGGTGATTCTTCTCTGAAAGTGAAGAAAAAACCTCGCTATGTGGTTCACAGAGGTATCGGAAGAGGACAGTTTCCTCATTCCATCTAGCACGATCTGCAGCAATTCTATGTCTTAGCCATGACTATTGTCATTTACCTTGAAAAATCCTCTCATTCATGTCCACTTCTGGTCATCTGCACGTGGAAAGACTCAGAGTGGAGAGGTTTTTCAGGTCTATTTATAATAGATTCTGATAGAATATCCAGATACTCTTGGAAAAGCCTTACGAAACATGCTGTAAGAAGAACGTGACTTCTGTGAATCCAACCCTCTAAGGCCAAAATGAGGCATTCAGCCTCTCTTCCTTTGACGCCCATTTATCTTAATATCTGTTAAGAATTTTATAAACTAGGGGAGGGGAAAAAAAGACTAAAGTTTATTCCCCTTCTTTAAATTAAAGATGTCGTATATTGCTACCTCTCTTGGTTCAGAGGAAAGGAAGCAGTCTATAAGGAAGCCTGTTCGTCTTCTACCTTGCGAAGAGATCTATGAAGACTTTCCGCAGGTTCTCAAAACTCTTTCAATAAATGTTAGACATACGTTAACAGTTATTATCTTCGATCGAGAAGGTTCTCACGGACATGCAAAATCTTGCATCGAACCTTTAAGGATCGTTACGTTCCGTGTCTGTTCCCAAATAGGTTCTCTTTTGTTAACGCGAACAGGGGCGAAAAAAGAGATTCTCGATGCTCTTTGCGATATGAGAGAGTCGTGGAATTGGCCTAAGTGATTAAAAAAAAATCCTTCCATCATTCCTTGTAAGCGAACCCCTTTTTTTGTTCCCCCTTTCCGATTAAATGGGTAACGAAATCAGGAACGAATCTTGCGTTACCGAGCCTCCGAGAGGCTACTGGTTTGTTGTTTGTATGGTGTTTTTACGTGACTTCCGAACCACGTCGAGAGTGAACTTCTATCACCAGAAATCCACATCTCTCACTCCTCAATGGAATGGCCGAGAATCGAACCCGCGACACCGAGGTGAGAAGCAAACACCAAACCAACCACTACTGGACTCTTAGGTTAATAACTCGCTAAAACGAGAAAATATCTTGGATGGTACTTCTGGCGCATTGCGCCAGGCTGGCGCTTCTGCCAGGCTGGCGCTTCTGCCAGGCTGGCGCTTCCTTCTAGTTCTTTTTAAGGTATGTGCCAGAACATCTGTGCCCTTATGGTACCCGACATCCTTCACGTGTTAATTCCGTTCTTAGTAGGAAAAAACTTTTATATACGTAGTATAGTCCATTCAGGGAAACAACTTCTGCCACAAAGAGAATGTTTCCCATCCGACTCACCCATCTTCTCTGAGCAATATCCGATTCTAAAAAGGTTGTGTGCGTTTCTCGAAAGGATGAGAGAATTATATTATTTCGTGCTCTGCCGTATTAGACTCCTTTATAATACTGTTCACATTGTGGTAAACAGCATTAATCTAGGAAACCTTTGTAAGGATACTAGGAATTCTGTAGTTAACCTCGGTATGCGCATAAGACTTGACCATACCGTAGTCTTAAAGTGATTCTCTTCTACTACATTCATCTTCTCACTAAGCATGTACTCTAATAAGCCATGGCTTTCGTAAGCATGAGAGCATCATATAATATAGAGTTTTCCGCTGCGTTAGAATCCTTTAATAATGTTACCTACGGTAAACAGCATTGAAAGGTTGTAATATCTTTTCTTATTGAAAGCTTCTTAGCAAAAGGCAGACAATATTTTATTTATGTTTGCTTAACTATCCCCCTCAATCCGAGGCTAAAACCGCGATTGTAGGGGAGAGACACGGTTAGTTATTCCATCCCGCAGGAGAGAGACATGTAACCAACCACTCATGACCGACACCTACATGTTACTGCGTTGGTCTCTAAGGCGCGATAGCAGTCTCCGTTAGCCGTCTGGCCTTACTCTTCCAGAGTTGCCAGCTACTCCATTAAATAAAGGAATCTTATAAAATTATCGAACTTCAGGAAGTTCTTATTAATGCATATTTAAGCGAAACAAGACTTCGATAAATCTAGAAGCTAAGTAGGTGTTGTCTTAACAATCCCTTTAAGCGTAGTCCTTCCTAGAAATTCCTGGAAGGATACTGATAATTGAGTTGCTCTACAAAGAAGTAACTACGGTATGTGTATTTGGGGTATCGGATTCTCATACAGCATACTCAACTACCTTCTTTCCCTGCCGAGGCAGATAAAGGAAAAATTTTCACTGTCTTCGTTCTTTTCAAATTATATATCTCCTTAAGAAAGGAAGTTAATCCAGGAACTCTTTAAATCTTCGTGATTTCCTCATAAATCGCGGAAGAGACAGAATTCCTGTTCGTCTGTAGGGTTTACGGAAGGAAGTAGATATTTCCTATCCGCCATCATACCCAAACGTCGATGAGATTCTTATAAGAAAAAACTCCCCAAGCGCTTGCCTCTTCATAACGAGGGAAAGAGCATGAATAAGGAGTGTGTCCGCATTACTCAAAGAGGAGCCTCGCGACTGACCTCTCTCTCTTAAGAAGATTTGGAATATTCTGGGGCCTGGCTCCTTGCGCCTAGCGCCTGGATAGTTCCCGCGCGCCTGGAATGTTCCGCACGCTAGACGGAGACTCGCTCCTGGAACGTTCGCTTGTGTGGAAGGTCCCGTGCGCCCTGATAGTTTCCGAGCGCCTACTAGACCCCTTTTAGAAAGAGCCTCTTGCCCGGAAACGTTCAATGGAAGGATCGTTCTGATTGCCACTGTACTATAAGGCTCCTTGCTCTAGCCGTCTGTTTTTCTGTTGCAATTTGCGCCAGGCTGGCGCTTCGTCTCTTTGAAGGCGCCTTGCGCCAAGAAAAAATTTTCTAGAACGCGGCTCGCGCTCAGTTGCTAGAACGCGGCTCGCGTTTGGTTGTAGGAACGCGGCTCGCGCTAGTCTGTTTTCTGGAACGCGGCTCGCTGCTGGCTGTTGGAACGTGGCTCACGCTAGCTTGCTGGAACGCGGCTTCCTAAGTTTCCTGGCTGGCTCTTGCTCAGTGTTCTCTTAGTTTTCAGAGAACGCGCTAGATCATCAAAACATATACATTCTTCGTCTTTTCGGATGTACGATGAAGAGACGCACTTTTTAAGGATGCCTTTTCAATGGCTATCCTTGGCAGTCTGGGACGCTCTACAGAACCTGCCGAGGGGACGCTGACCGGTGGGGATTCTCTGAAACCCCTTACGGCTTTCAACATTCCTTCTCCCCTGGGCTTGGGAGCTTGAAAGAGGTCTAGGCCTGGGAGCGAGACAGAGCCGATCAGACGCACCCTCCACTGCAATGGGGAACACTAGTAATCACTTCTTACCTTTCAATAGCTCGCATTTTGAGCCACAATCCTTGTCTTCAAATTGCAATTATGAATTTGAAGTTTCTGCGAAGTAAGAAGGTGATGAGGATGCAACACTACTAGTATTGTAAATACTCTAATTGCTCGTTAGTACGAGTTTCTAAAAAACTTTTAAAAGAAACGTATCTAGTTACATGCTTTACTGACTCCCTAAAGTAGGAAGTCAGTATATTTCCTCAATCAATTCTAACACTTATTACACATATTAATGAATAAATATTAATATTTCCCTTTCTTGCAAACTATGTGAGTGTCTACCGAAAATTTCGGTAGTTACACGTCATATATTCTTCGAAATTTTCGAAGCCAAATTCATTAAAAAGTTAATAAAAGCGTATGCCGAACCAAAGACCCAGTACTTCCCTGCAAAAGACAGCCCAGAAGATCGATGGCGATGAAAAACGAAAATCAAGTCAGGAGGTAGCAACAACATATGTCGACACTACCGCGACAGAGAAAAATCTGGTTCTAGAACGGGAACGGTCCTATTCCTGCCACCCAGCGGCAGGGGGGTAGATCACCTGACCTACCTGCAGCGTGTGCCGCGAAATTCGAATTTCTGTCGGACGTCAGAGACATAAGCTAAGTATATATCTGCCGGGGAAGTTGCATGTACAAAAAAAGGCAGGTTTTTTTTGGCATAAGAAAAACAAAAAATTTCATGAATCTTTTTTGGTACTTGAATGAAAATGGAAGTGGTTCATTGTTCTAATAGAATAAACTCATTTTGCCCTAGAACGGAATTATGTAAAAAGATCTGCACTAAGATGCAATTTACGGTTTTATCAGAAGTATTCTCTCTCTCTATCTCTTTTAAAAAAATAATTTACAAAAATATTTACCAAAAATACAAAATATGCTATATACACAAAAATTTAGGGAATCGTTCCTAAAACTACCATTTACAATACTATGTGACTACCAGAAAAGGTGTCAGACCCATAGAGGTCAAAATCTGAAAATAGAAAAAAAGGCAAGTTTTTTTTGGAAAAAAAATATAAATAAATAATGAATCTTTTTTTGTACTTGAATGAAAACGGCAAGTGGCTAATTTTTCCAATAGAATAAACTCATTTTGCCCTAGACCGGGAATTATGTAAAAAGATCAGCACTAAGATGCAATTTACTGTTATATCAGAAGTATTCTTTCTCTTAAAAAAATATTTACAAAAAATACAAAATATGCTATATACACAAAAATTGAGGGAATCCTTCCTAGAACTACTATTGACAATATAATGACTGCCAAAAAAGGGCCGGACCCCATAGCAGGTCAAAATCAGAAAAGAGGAAAATAGGGTAAGCTGTTTTGGCCTCCAAAAAAAAATTGTCAAAATTTCACGAATTTTTTTTTTGGTACCTAAATGAAATAGGAGGTGGCTAATTTATTTATAGAATAAACTCATATTATCCTAGAATGAATTATGTAAAATAATCTGCACTAAAAAGGAAATTTTCATTAGGGAAAATGAAATTTTATCGCATAACTTACCGACAATTATACAGCTGTAGGTTCCCTACAAATGGCAGACAATAGATTCAAAACTTCCACGGTGGCGCCGCCATCGCTGATGTAGGTGACGTCATCTCCCTCCACTCGAGGGAGCTACAGGTACAACTGCACCCAGGTAACATCAATTCGTTCTGCCCAGCCATCCCACCTGTGTAGGAGGGAGGGGCTTTGATTAATAATTGTTCGGTAAGTATGCAATAAAATTTCATTTTATATGAATGAAAATTCCATTTTGATTGCAGTGTCTTACCGAACAATTTCACAGCTGATTATTACAAGGATGGGGGGCTGTGGATATAAGTTTTACTTCAAAAATAACATATGATTCTTGAAAATAAAGTATACCCAAATGCACTGTTAGTGCCTGTTGTACCTTACCTTGTAAGAGAGCTACTGCAGGAGAATACTGACTCTGGTCAATGCTCATCTTACATAGTAGAAGGCTTGGAGTATGACCAATGGGTGCCTCTACATGGAGTGGAGGTCCTCGTAGTTATGGTGTTACGCACCGCTGACTCAACGAAGATAACGACAAAATCATTGCCCTTGCCCTGGGCTAAGACCAGAAATAACCAACATGAAAAAACTGTCACCTACACCGAAATAAAAACCTTTACCCACCAAAACTAACACTAAAATGACTGGTGAGTACTCCAGGTACATTGTACCCTCGGACTTCCCTTTAACTCGTCAACCTTGGTACAAGGCGAAACATAGGCTAACAGAGGGAGCAACCCCTTATGTCGTTTCTCCCAACACCATGCCAGCTACCGACAAAGTGGACCTCCGAGAGACTTACAATCATCAACACTGTCTCGATTTCTTTCAAATAATGCGGTAGCAAACACAGATTTAGACCTCCAAAGGATAGCGGATAGCGACAAGTTGTCTAGAAAAGCGAGGGAAGTTGCTACCCGCTCTCCAAGCTCGAACTTTGTGCGCTTTCTCACTCTCCAGTAAAGGAAACACTGCGTCGTTAGCTTGAGAATGTGCTTCAAACAATTAACTCTCTCAGAAAAAAGGAAATAGCATTTTTTTTTTTTTGAGAGGGGACGAGAGGGATTTTTAAGAGAGCACCACAAACGATTTGACTGACCTCTAATCTTCTCTGTTCTGTGCGGAGGTATATCTAATGCAACCCTGCCCACGGGACATAAGAGGTCGTTCTTCTTCCTAGCCTATCAAGTCTGGTCAGGTTCTTGAGAACAAAGTTACGTGGCCACGGATTAGAAGGGTTTTCATTTTTCGCAAGAAAATTGAGCTCCATGGAGCAAACTGCGTCGCCTTGAGAAAATCCCACTTTTTTGTCCATCGCGTGTAGCTCGCTAACTCGTCTAGCTGATGCCAATGCAACTAAAAATAACGTCAAAAGTAACGGTTCAAAGGGAGGACCCGAAAGTCGTTTAAGAACTATATTGAGATTCTATGCTATCGAGCCCTTTCACGATTTGGAAGTCTCGAACGATTTAATTAGATCGGAAAGATCACTATTCGTGGATAGGTCTAGTTCTCTGTGTTTAAAAACTGAAGCCAACATCGCTCTGTACCCCCTAATAGTCGAAGGTGCTAAAAGCTTAACGTCCCTTAAGAAAAGAAGGAAATCAGCTATTTCGCTCACAGATGTTTCAGAAGAGACTTTAGTCTGTCTACACCATTTTCGAAACACTCCCCATTCAGACTGATATAGTCTGTTAGAAGAATCTCTTCTGCAGTTCACAATAGCTTCTGCAGCTCGTCTCGAAAAACCTTTCGCTCTGACGAGACTCCTGACAGTCTGTATCCTGTCAGTGCCAGAGCGGATAATCCTTGGTGGAATCTTTCAAAGTGCGGTTGTCTGAGTAGACATCTCTTTAACGGAAGAAGTCTGGGGAAATCTACAAGCAAGTCGAGGAGATCTGGGAACCATTCTTTCCTTGGCCAGAATGGAGCGACTAGTGTCAGAGAAACATTTTTGTGAAATGACACTTTGTTCAGCAACTGTCTTATTAGGCCAAATGGGGGAAAGGCGTACACTTCCAGGCCCGACCAGTCTAGTAACATTGCATCGACTGACCATGCAAGAAGGTCAATGACTGGAGAGCCAAAACAGCGGAAGGCGGTTGTCCTCGAGGTTGCAAAGAGGGTCTATCATCGGTTTGGCTTTCCCCAAAGTTTCCATAGGTCTAGGCAGACCTCCGCATCGAGAGTCCATTCCAAAGGCAGTACTTGGTGATGGCGACTTAGTCCGTCCGCCAACACGTTCATTTTCCCTTGAACAATCGATGGATCAGTGTTAACTTGAAATTTTTTCTGCCCACAGAAGCAGATCTTTGGCAAGGTTGTAGAGGGTGAAGGAGCGCATTCCCCCTTGTTTCCTGATGTAGGAAAGTGCTGTGGAGTTGTCTCCGTGAACTGCTACCACCTGTCCCGTCACGAGATGAGAGAATGCCTGAAGTCCCAGGAACACTGCTAATAGCTCCCTCACGTTGATATGAAGAGAGCGCTGCGTTTCCAACCATTCCCCTGACGTTTCTTCCCCAACATTGACTCCCCAACCTGCGTCGGTGTCTGAAAAGAACTGAAGGGTTGGGTGGAGCGGACGAAGCGAAAGACCCTCTACCAGTCTTGGTTTTGAAAGCCACCACACTAAGTCCTCCTTGATTTCGTCTGAAATCGAGAATACTGTCAAGTCCGGTTGAGTCTTTCTGCACCATAAAGCCTTCAGGAAGAATTGTAGGGGCCTCATGTGCAGCCTTCCGAGTTTGACAAACTGTTCCACCGAAGCTAGTGTTCCTAACAGACTGGTCCAATGGTTGGCGGAACAGGACTTGCGGTCCAGGAAGTCCTGTACTACCTCCAGACACGACTGGACTCTCTTTGGTGAAAGAACAGACCGAAAACTCAAGAGTTTCAGAGTCATCCCCCAAATAATAGAGAATGTTCTGAGTCGGAATTAGCCAAGATTCTCCTCGTTTATAAGAAGACCTAACGAGTGAGTTAATGAAAGAGTCCTCTTGAGATCCTTCATGCACTGACTTTCTGAAGAGGAGCGGAGAAGCCAGTCGTCTAGGTAGAGTGACACTCTGAAGCCCAAGAGGTGTAATCACTTTCCCAGAGGAGTCAACGCTCACGTAATTACTTGCGGTGCTGTTGAGAGGCCGAAGCAAAGAGCTCGAAACTGGTAGGTCTTGCCCATGAACACAAAACCGAAGGTATTTCCTGAAGTCCTGGTGAATAGGATGTGGAAGTATGCGTCCTGCATATCCAGGGATAACATCCAGTCCCCTTGACAAGAAGGATTCCAACACTGAACGAGTCATTTCCATATTGAATTTGGTCTTCTGAATGAACAAATTCAGTGTGCTTACATCCAGTATGGGCCTCCAGGCCCCCGATGACTTGGGAACTACGAATAGACGGTTGTAAAACCCTGGGGATGGTCTGTCACTTATCTCCTCTATGACAGTCTTCTGCACGAGTCTCTCTATTTCTCGGGTTAAGGCTACAAACTTCTCCGAGCCTGGAGAGTAGGCGTAATAATTGTGATGGGAACATTGGATAGCACCCAGGGCTCTGCCCTCTGCGACTCCATTCCTCCCAAAAGAGGCTCAATCTGCCCCCTACCAGAGCATGAAGGATTGAAGGATCACTTGGATGATTTCGTGTCGGGTTTTTGGTCGAGGACTTGGTCGCGGGTGTCGTAAATTCGATGGAGGCCTGACGAAGGGTCTAGACCTACCCCCTCGAAAGGGTTTCTTCTGCAAGGGTGATTCCGAGGAGGTAGTCGTCACAGTCAAGGGTTTAACCCGCTTAGAAGACTGAGCAAGCAAGTCATTAGTAGATTTCTTTTCCAGTGCAGAAAGTATCTTGGCCACTGTTTCTTCGGGAAACAGATGATCCTTGTCGAGAGAGAAAACAAAAGGGCGGACTTCTGAGGCGAAGCGACTCCCTCTCAAAACAAAAGAACACCAGAGCTGTCTTTTCTTGAGAGTCCCGAATGCAAAGAGAGAGGCCAGCCTCATTGCAACCCACCCGAACTGATTTGTCGGCACATGACAAAACACCAAGCCAGTCCGATGCCAGGTCCTCCTGGAGAGTAGGGCCAACCCAACCCTATTTTTCGTAGCGAGGGGCTCCGATCGTCCAGTCCAAGAAGCTCATAATCTCTAAAATCTTGAAAATATTTTTTACCAAATGGTCCAACTCTGGCGACGTAAAGAATATTTCAGCTGCTGCAAACGCGGACCTCCTATTTGCATCCACCAGGCCAAAGAAGTCCCCCTGGAGGAGGCAGACACTCCCATAGAGGGGGCTTCTCCGGTCCGGTTACGTAGAACCTATACCTCTTCTTAAGTTTCGACGGAGGAATAGGGCGAAAGTTGCTTTACCGAGCTCTCTCTTGAAATTTCAACCCAGTCTTCTATATCACGAAGCGAATGTTTAGCAGCCTTGGAAAGTACCAGCTCGGGAGAAGAGGATCGAAATTCTTCCTTCTCATCAGGAAGATGGAAGCAGGGCGACCTGGGAGCGGCTGCTACGAAGTAATCCGGGTACATATCCAGAAAGGTAGCGTAAAAGTTTCTAATAGCACGAGAGAGGGATAGAGTCCGCTTCTAAGTCTCCTCATCCGAAGAGAAAGGCGAAAGAGATGGTTCTTGATTCGACTCCATTGTTCTTTTTGTACATTGTTTTTGCTTTCTTTCATCCAGTTTCATCAGCTCTTGCAACTGTCGACGTAAAGGAACTAGATTCTCGTCTTCTTGAGTT
>NC_061110.1:63315713-63398052 GCF_015104395.2 Macrobrachium nipponense | reverse complement strand
CTCAACTGGAGGCGACAATGTTCCTGAGGAGGATGTACAGGAGTGCCTGGATGACGATTGTGGTGACCCTGGCTTTCAACTTATGTCTGGATGCAAGATAGCTGCTACAGTTGCTGCTGGTGACAAGAAAGTGCCTGATGAAATAGGTCTATTCTATAGAATGAAAAGAATTTACTGTCAAAAAATCTTTTCAAGCAATGTGTGTGTGCTTTATGTGCAATTGCTACTGTTAGTCATCATTGCAAAACAGTGGTATTTTGACATGCAAAGCTACCACATGCTCTGCATGGTTAATGGAGAGGCTTCCAGTGATTTGGTATTTATCCAAGATCATGACTGATTGGTTCTGCAATCAGTTTTGTAAGGAAGTTATTCATCTTCAGACAGGACTGTGGCATTGCAAGACGTCGGGTTAATGTTTTGTTTCTCATGAACATTGTGCCTGCACATCCTAAAGCAGCCCAGTTGGATAGCCACGATGGTTGTATTAAGGTCATGTGTTTCCCTCTTATTATGACTGCACCCATTGAGCCAATAGACCAAGTTGTTGTTGTTTGCAACAAAACATCTGTACCAGAGGAGGTTCCTGGACGAGGTGATGGTTGTGTTAGAGGGCAAGTAAGAGAAGGGGCAGGCATGGAAGGTTGGAGGGGGGGGTGGTTAGAAACTGGAGAATCTTCTGAGGTATTTTGCTTGTACTATAACTTTTGCAGATGCTATCAACAAAGGAGACCCTCGCCCAATCCTGGACCGTATGTTGAAGGAAAAAGAGGGCTTAATGGACTTTTAGGGGGTTCGAAGTGGAGTATTTCTGTACTCGGCTCATGACTAGAGGTGACAGTGTTCCTGAGGATGATGTATGGGAGTGGCTGGACAACATTGGTGGCTTATGCTGAGTGGTGATAATAATTATAATATGCATTATTAAAAGTAATTGCTGCCTCAGCTGCATTTATATAGGTTCTTCTCTATTTTCCTTATTGTTTTCTCATGTTTAAAGAAGCACAATGAGAAAACGGTTATTAGGAAAAAAAATAAAGAAAAAGCTATATAAAATTAATGCAGCTGAGGCAGAATTACTTTCAATAAAACATGTTTAAAAGAGGGTTTACTTCCAGCATACACAAATTATAATACAGTGGACCCCCGTATTCGCGTTCTCTGGATTCGCGGACTCTCACATTCGCAGATTTCTCTCGGAAACTTTTCCCTGCATTATTCGCGGAAAATTTGCACATTTGCAGTATTTTTCTATGAGAAATATCCACAAATTCCTGGTTTTTTTATCAATTTCATCATAAAATGCACTTTTTGTAATAAAACTATTAAAAATTTTGTAGTGGGTTTTTCTTGAGTTTTAACTAACAAAATAGGCTGTTTTTAGCATTTTTATAGGGGTTCCAAACATTCGCGGGTTCTCACTATTCCAGGGGGGGTCTGGTACGCATCCCCCGCGAATACGGGGGACCACTGTAATAATAATAATAATACAGGCAGTCCCTGGGTTACGGAGGTGTCGGCTTACGACGTTCCGAGGTTACGACGCTTGTCAACAGACGTTATTTCCAGGGTTACGACGCATGTTCCAGGGTTACAACGCCTACAACGCTCATTTGGGAGATGAAATATGACACCGAAAATGGAAAATAATCAATATTTGAAGGTTTTTTTTGATGAAAAATGCCAGAAGAATGCAGTTTACATAGTTTTCAATGCACACCCAAAGCATTAAAAGTAAGGTTTTCTTAGGATTTTTGATGATGTTCCGGCTTACAACGATTTTTGGCTTACGACGCGTCTCAAGAACAGAACCCCCGTCGTAACCCAGGGACCGCCTGTAATATGTTTTATTTATAAATGATTGCTGCTTCAGCACTATTAATCTTGTAGAGAGTCTTCTCTATTTTTCGGATGACGACAAGACATCACAAGAGACGACATCATCAGGAATGTCAAAATCATCGGGAGAGCCCCTGACCCGCGACGTCTGCGCCTCCTAGAAGCGCTGCTTATACTCGAGCAAAAGCCTCCCCTTAATACCACTCAAGAAGCGTTCCTGATACCAACGTGTGTGAGGAGGACGGTGCCCCTCTCCCCCAACGGAAGTACCAGAGCGCATGAAACAAACACCGGACGTGAAGCACATTATCAGAATAATACCAGGGGTGACGTCACTCAGGTAGAAGCTAATCAAGAGGCTCCCAGTGATATCCCCCACCTGAGAAGGTCTACAAGACTCGTAAACGCTCGCCGTATGAGTCACCTTCCCAGGAACCAAGGAAAACTTGACCTGCCGGAGAGGTTCTTTGTACTGTACTCGAGAGCCCGCAACACCACGATTTAAGAAGAAGGATCTCGCCACTCGAATTCAGTCCCTTAGCAAGTCGTGCGCTTGATAACTGTCCTGCGTATCAGAGAAACTTCGCTTGGGAAAGTGCGATCAGGAGGAGGTTCGCAGAGAGAGAGAGAGAGAGAGAGATTAGAGAGAGAGAGAGAGAGAGAGAAGCGCGAGAGAGAGAGAGAGAGAGAGAGAGAGGAGAGAGAGAGAGAGAGAGATGAGAGAGAGAGAGAGAGAGATTGTTAAGCAATAATAAATCAAATGACTCAACCGAATTTTACCATGCCCTTTGGTGCCGTTTGCTTGCCAGTATAAGCAACAACGAGAAAGCCGTCATCAGAAAAATAGAGAAGACTCTCTACAAGATTAATAGTGCTGAAGCAGCAATCATTTTTAACAAAACATGTCTACGAGAGGGTCTCCTTCTGAAATAATAATAATAATAATAACAATAAATAATAATAACTAATAATAACAATAATAACAACAACAGTAGCAGCAGCAGTAACAACAACCCTAGCTTCAATAATAATAATACAGTAGTAATAATACATAATAAAAGTAGCAGCAGCAGTAACAACAACCCTAGCTTCAATTTTGATTGTGAATATATTTGATATCTTAAGGAAAAAGAAGGGTATTATGTATATGACAGTACTCTTCTATATATATTTGTTTTGATTTTACGTGTACACATAGTATTACTACTATATTTTTTTAGTCTTTTCACACTGCAGTTTGTTATATGTATATGGTTAATATTTGTACTTATTTTTCATGGCAAGTAATTTGTATTTTTCAATTTAAATGAATGTGTAGCAAATTATGTTTCATTCTAATATTTAATTAGAACTTATTTTGCAGGATTCTCCAGTGATATACAAGATTTCTCCAGTCATTTCACATGGACCTATTTTATTGCTTCCTCTAATCAGATTGCTAATTTATGTTGGAAATGTCTCTGTGCCTATTAAATATATAAAAGACATAACGACTATTCTAAGAGAGCTTCATCTAGAGGTATCAGATTTTGCCGTCACTAATACGGGAAGTGAAGTGGAATGCTTAACATGGGAAAATCATTTTGGCCACTTTATGAAAGGCCTTCAAACTATGTGCAATAAGCAGGAGTGTACTGACTTGTCAATATTTGTTGACAGCCATGTGATTAAAGTTCATAAATTAGTTCTTAGTTCATACGTGAAGTGTAAAATCTTTGTTTGAGGAGAATAATAAAATCAAGGTGTTGCTTCCTGGTGCTTCCTCAAAAGTGCTCACACTCTTGTTGGCTATATGTATTATGGCAAAGGAATGATCCCATCAGCAAATTTTGAAGAATTTTCCAAACTTTGCAAATCTATGCAAGTGAGTAGACTAACTAATATACTACAGATGCAGCAGTCTGAAACTAAAATCCATGACAGAAAACTCTGGAAAAAAGGTAATGTGTTTATTTACAGTGGAGCCAGAAATTGCGCTCTGGTTGTGAAACGATTACTGATGTTGTTTGATGTAAAAGGTAAGACGGATCTGACATTAGTTGTAGGAAATAAAAGAATTTACACTCATAAATCTCTTTTAGGCATGACCTGCCCAGTTTTTCATACTGTTTTAATGGAAGAGCATTCAAATGAACAGTCAGCAGTACTTATTTCAGATGCAGACCCAATCTCAGTGACTGCAGTAATTACTTTGCTCTATAATGGATCGTGCTTCATAACTAGAGCTCAGATGAAACTTGCAGCTTCATTCTTAGACCCAGGGCTTTTTAAATTGCATATGAGTGGTGACATGCCATTACAGACTGATTCAAGAGCAGAACCAACAGGTTCAGTAGATAGTAATGAAGGTTTACTGTGGCATTCTGAAAATAAACTAAGCTCTCCACAAAGACGTGTCATCTTACAAGATGGGATCGAACAGCAGACATTATGGTGGAAAAACATGAAGTTTGATGAAGATGTGCAGTTATCAGAGGTGAGTAAATGTCTGTAGATTAAGCATTTCATTTGACTTTAAATAATATGTGCAGAGTAAGATAGATATGTTGATGTGTCAGGCTATATAATGGTATATCTGAAAAGATTTTCAGCTTGTACAAAGTAAATCCACTTGTGAGGTATTGATATGTATTTTACTGCTCTGTAATTTTCTGACTAGATGAAGTATAACAGTAACATAGATAATCTGTTGCTTATGTTCATTGTAATCATGTATTTGAAAGCCGTAGTTACCCCCTGGTCTCTCAGATTCTTCATACTTTTTAGATGCACTTAACACAAAGCCTTGACAATTGACATGAAGAATTGAAACTCACACTCTGTACACTAGAAGAGGTTTTTGCTAACCTGCTATCTTCCAAAGAAAAATTTCTATTCATATGTACACACCTTTATACCAGAATGAAACAAACGTACCCTCACCATTTGTGAGATAATGTTATGGTGTTTTTCTTATAGCATAGCTGCTGTTCATCCTTAAGGGGTTACTCTCATGGTCCCTAGAGGGCACCATAAGATAAACCAACCAATTTCAAAGAATTTTCTAGTTGATTTTGTCCTGTATAGTGCACACTGACACTGATAGAGTATAGGACTCGAGGCAAGAGGGCTCTTTCTCTTGTGTACCGCAACTGACTAGGTTCAGTTCCTATTCTCAACCTGCGGATGTGGCAACAGCACATCCTACATCAACTATTATTGTGTCATGCACTCTGTATGACTATTTACTCTGAGTGACTGTAAGAGTCATTCCTTTTGTCAAACCACAAACCCTTAGATCATAATCTGGTCATCATGGAAGTACCAAACTCAGAAGAAAGTTAAGTCCCAGTGAAAAGTTTAGTTTTGAAAAATTTCTTTGCTGGTACCTTATTTCATGAAAGTTGGAAACTGGTACCAATAGTGGCATCATGTCTTCCACAAGGCGAGAATTACATTTGGTTTGAGTGTTCATGGTGCATTCTTATTTAGTCAACAAACAATGTCAATTGAAGTAATGATTTTAAAAGTTGTTTTTGAAGATCATTGTCGTATGATCGTTTATGTTAATAATTATCTTGGACTGCTTAGTAGATATGCTAGGTTACTTCAGTTTTATTTTGATTAATAGTAGCCTAACCGTTCATGTACACTACCGATGGTAGAGGTGTCATTTACAGCTGTAACTGACTTTTGACTCTGCCAACTGCCAAAACTTGGTATTATGCCAACTGCAAAACTTGGTATTAAATACAGTACAGTCAACCCAACTATTCGCAGATTTTTCTACAGACCACACATACATACCCACTATGCAGAAAATTTGCCTCTTTGTGGCATTTTTCACTAAGAAATATTCACAAATTACTGTATTTTCATATTTTCGTGACAAAAATGCACTTTTGTGATAAACTATTAAAATACTCAGGTATAAAGCATTTTAGAGGGCTTTTCTGGGTGTTTGAACCTCAAAATAGGAAGTTCTAAGTGTTTTTAGAGAGGTTTTATTAATAATAATAATAATAATAATAATAATAATTAATAATAATAATAATAATAATAATAATAATAATAATGAACTAAGGAACCTCCGTAACGAGGCTATAATATTGACAATCAAAAGCCCCAGTAGTGTTAAAATATATTTTTGTACAATGGTAAAAAATACAAGGAGAGACTTTCCGGATACTGCTCCGTATCCCTCTTCGTCCTACTGACGGTCAAACAATGGAGGGAGCGTTACAACAGTGAAAAAAAAAATTATATATATATAACTGGTTCAAGGTGGATGGATCTAAGTGTTGGTCAGGTAATCCCCGTTCGGTTGTTTCTGTTGGAGAGACGGCTGGAACGGCGAAGTGGTTGTTCAGGTGATTCCAGCTGAGCAGACACGGATCCATCGTGCCATGACTTGAAGCTGTAGTAACCTCAGTCATCTGGGATGAAAGAGAGGTGGGAGCAACATCAGGGGTCTCACAGTCACCAGACATATGATTCCTAAAATCGTTGACAAGTGTCAATTATTAAAGAAATTGGTAAAACTATCTTCATCAGTGAAGGTTTTGTTCCCTTCAAAAGCACACCCCTTTCTAATAGCAGCTCCTTCCACTAGGCGACAAACACCAACATCCCCACTCTTAAAAATGACAGAGGCACCATTCCAATTGATGTTGTGTCCTGGAACGAATGAATGTGAAACAAGGGCATTATTCATTGCATGGAGTTCATAGGCCCTACGATGTTCAGAAAGTCTTACATCCAAACCCCGCCCACTTTCTCCAAAGTATTTCTGAGGGCAATTGGCACAGGGAATTTTGATAAACACCGGGTGTTTTCCTAACACCATTGTTGTTATTATTGCACACTAACCGATTTCTGATAGTATTTATAAAATTGAAAGCAATTTGAATTTCTTTTTGCATACTATTTGCAAGATAGCAGGTATTTTCCAGTTTCGGATTGTAAGCTATGGATAAATACTTCTTATTTTTGACCACATTAGGATTACCTGCTGCACTCATACCGTAATATATTCGTTTTGCTTTAGAGACAGCTCTTTCTATATGTGAGTGGGATATTTCAGACCCTTAAAATCATTGAAGATATGCTGAAGCTCAAGTTTCTAAAAGTTCGATATCACAAATACGAAGGGCTCTAAGACAAAAGTTGACAATAATATTTGCTTTTACCCTCAACGAATGAAAGGAATAGAAATGAATGTACCCCTCAGCATTAGTAATTTTACGAAACACCGAAAATTTAAACCTGTTACTTATGTTATCTCTAATAACCAAAACATCCAAAAATGCAAGCTTATTATCTTCCTCCAGTTCAACAGTGAATTAAATTGAGGGTACAATGCTATTGGCACGGTCAACTAGCTGTTGTAGCTGTGCGTTGTCTCCTCTGAAAAGAATAAAAATATCATCAACAAATCTGACCCAGACCAGTGGCTTAATGTTTGGATCACAATGTCCTAAAATACTTTTCTCCACAAACTCCATGCACAGATTGGACAAAATGGCCGATAATTTTGAACCCATAGACACACCAAACAGTTGCTAAGGGTTCAAAATTATCGCCCATCTTGTCCAATCTGTGCATGGAGTTCGTGGAGAAAAGTATTTTAGAACATTGTGATCCACACAAAAAACGGTCAAAGCTAATGAGTTCCTTTTTTTGTTGTTGTATTGTACACTAAATTGCAATCATTTTGATATATAATACATTGTAAAACAATAAAAGCAACACTGGAAAAATATTATCACAAAATGATGTACGAATTCGTAACGCGCGGACTTTAAAAAATGTTATTTTCAAAAATTCACCGTAAATCTAAATATTGTTCTAGAGACTTCCAATTTGTTTCAAAATGAAGACAAATGATTGAATATTACGATACTGTAAGAGTTTTAGATTAGAATTGCAGATTTCGACCATTTCGGACGAGTTAAAGTTGACCGAATGTCAAACTTTTTATATATTTTTTTTATATGCACATATTTCGGAGATGGGAAAAGCTACAACCTTCAATTATTTTTTATTGTATTCTTCATGAATTTGCGCACATTTTGATATATGAAACTCTATAAAACGGCTAATATGAAAAGGAGCAAATGTTAGGATAATGCGATGTACGCATTTCGGAGACTTGCGCCCACGAATCGGCGCGCGGAGGGAAGTTAAATATATTTTTCAAAAATTCACCATAAATCACAATATTGTTCTAGAGACTTCAAATTTTGTTTCAAATGAAGATAAATGGCTGAATATTACTAGGCTGTAAGAGTTTTTAGCTTACATTGCATTTTTCAACTATTTCGGTAGAGTCAAATTTGACCGAACGTGGTTTTTTTTTTCTAGTATCGTGATTTATATGCAAATATTTAAAAAAAGAGAAAAGCTACAACCTTCATCATTTTTAGTTGTATTCTACATGAAATTTGGCGCACATTTTCACATACTAAAACTTTTATGTAACAGCTAATTTTAAATGGTGCAAACATTTCGACAATCGCACAAAAAAAATTCTGATCGGAAGTTTCCGCCGCGCAACGTAAGGACAATGTTTTGTTTTTTCCATAAATTCACCATAAATCGAAATATTGTGCTAGAGACTTCCAAGTCATTGCAAAATGAAGGTAAATGATTGAATATTACTAGAATATAAGAGTTTTAGCTTACAATTGCGTTTTTCTACCATTTCGGTAGAGTCAAAGTTGACAGAAAGTTGAAATTTTTGCACTTAACGTTATTTATATGAAAATATTTCAAAACTGATAAAAGCTACAACCATGGTTGTTTTTTAGTTGTATTGTGCATGAAATTGCGCACATTTCCATACATAAAACTTTATGTAACAGCAAATTTAAATGGTGCAAACATTACGACAATCGCACGAAAAAATTTATCGGAAGAGTTACCACGCGAACGTAAGGAAAAAGTTTTTCATAAATTCACCATAAATCGAAATATTGTGCTGAGACGTCTAATTGTTGCAAAATTAAGGAAAATGATTGAATATTACTATAATATAAGAGTTTTAGCTTATAATTGCGTTTCTCGACCATTTCGGTAGAGTCAAAGTTGACCGAAGGTTGAAATTTTGGCACATCGTTATTTATATGAAAATATTTCAAAACTGATAAAAGCTACAATTATGAGTAGTTTTTGGTTGTATTTTACATGAAATTGCGCATATTTTCATATATAATATTTCATGTAAAGGATAATTTAAAATGGTGCAAAAATTATGTCAAAGTGACGAAATAATTTCTGAGATGTGTCACTGATACTTTTTAGTGCGATAAGAAAGAAATTCGCGCTTGCGCGCCTGTGTAGCGATTGTAAACAAAAAACAACGCCTTGAATCCGTGAGCTCCCAGCATCCCCAAGGCGCGGGATTCAAAAAGTTTCGGCTGGTATGGCCTATAAGTATTTTTTCCGCGAATTTAAAAAAAAACTTTTTTGAAGTCGACGTATGATACGTCCATTCGGCATACGGGAGACATTTTGACTCGACGCTTAATAACGTCCATTCGGCGTAAGAGGGTTTAATCTGCAGTGCTTAAGAGCAAGTTTGAACCTGCAGTCTCGCCTGTCCTTATTAGTAATGCAGTGTGCCCTTCCCTCGGGCTACCTTTTTGCCCTCTCCATAGTAAAAACATTTCTTGTGGAGTATGTATACAGATCTTTAACCAAGTCATTCCATCCAGGTATATTACGCAGAATTACCTTTACGAAATCTATAGGCAGTCCTGCCTGAAGCAAGCATAGCGGAGATTATGTTAGAATAGAATTCATTCAGATCTGCCGGTTGAACTATTGACCGCAACCTGGTTTCCGTGGTCGCCCTAAAGTATCTGGGTTTTCTGTTGTTTTTAAAATCCCAGTTACCGCTGGTGGGTGGGGGCGATCAGTTAGGGGGTACACGTAGGGAGGGATCGGGTACTGAATGACACCTGTAATGGGATGTGATCGTCAGCCCATTGCAAGATCATAGCAATATTGCAGGTCATAATAGAATCATGAAGTTGTGGAGATGTGATGCAGTGGTCCAGCCAGGAGGTTGTAATAGCGTCCTCTCTATTATGTACATATGAATAGGGAGGGAGGAGCATTACATCGCTAATTTGGAGAGCATGATTTTGACAGAAGTGAGTAAGTTCATTATAAAACTTTTGTTTGTGGGTGAGAATTAAGATCCCCGATTATACAAAATATGATCAGCAGGAGAATCATGAATAATACTGTCTAACTCCCCTAGGATCATGCAGTAATGATCAAAATTATTGTTATTTTACCATGGCATATAAACATTAATTATTAGGATTTTAGAGTTCCCTACTGTCACTTGAAGCCCCAGCAATCTGTCACTTCTGTAGGTCATCACCTTTATCATATTGTCTAACGATTTGTGCCACAGGGAAGAAAGGCCCCCTTTCGGGCGACCGGCTATGATTTGATCTGTAACTTGCATCGATGAAGTCGAGAAGGTTCTGAAGTCCTTATGAATTGAATTGCAGATGGCAAGGTCATGTGGCCAGAGGAGCATTTCTTGCAATGCAATGATGTCTTTGAAGTTTTTGCAGAACATGTTTATTAGAGGAATGTTCCACTTGAGGCCAAAAATATTCCAAGAGATTATGTTTAATGTATCCATGGCTACTAACGAAGATGGGAGATGAATGCGCTGATCATTTGGGTGGATGTGGGGTTAGCCAGGGGTAGTGGGCAGTCACTCGCTGTGGGGGGTTGGCTGGCACTTGCGGTGGAAATGACCCTGGTTGGAGTAGTGAGTTCTCCTGGGGGTTGGTTGGTCCCAGATTAGGTTTATCTTAAAACTATGATATTAGGTGGACTGATTCTCGCCTTTAAGAACGTTGAGGTGTTGGATTAGGCAGGTAATCCTGTAAGCCACTTTATGGTTACTTCTGCATGGGACTTTGTGTGTGATGAGTGGGTCAGAGCCAGTGAGAAACTTTGCTCTCTCCACTATGGCATCTAGAGTCATCGATGAGCACAGATTGTGAATTACTACGTGACTTCTCTTCTTAGGTGTCGGGCGAGGTGAAACACGAATGTTGGGCTCCGGTCCAACGGCCAAACGGGAGGTTCTTCTCTTCTTTCTGCTTGTTTATATCTGCCAGCTGCCAGACCCCTCATTATTACTCTCATCTGCATCTACGTTGGGGGGTTGGGGGGGGATAGATAGGGTGGGGAAGATTACGAGGGCTGGTAATCATCACTGGAGATCTATCTTCCACCGGAGGTACTGGGGAGAGAGAAGAGGTTGGGAGACCAACAGTCCCCTCAGAACGGTCTATAGGTGAAGGGGGCACTTCTGTTTTGCTGGGAGGCGAGGAAAAACTGGATGCCGCATTCATAGAAGTCTGGTGGCTATCTGTGCGATTGTCTATCGATCCCTGCACTCATTTGTCGCATCCCAGATCCGTGTGAGATTATTTGTTTCCACCGTTTTAAGACTGTCTAGAAATTATTCCTGAAGTCCTTTGATCACGTCCCAGATTCTTGATAATTTATCATTTGTCTCCTCAATTTTTTTCAGTTTTTTTCCAATTATTTCTGAGAGAGATTTTGCCGTATGGAAGGCATTTTCTGCGTGTGGTACACCGCAGGTAGGCTTAGGTCATCAGGCCCCTTTGGAGGCAGATTGTAAGAGTCCATCGGCGTAGATTTCCACCCGAGCAGGTCCTTACCCACTTAGTGATATATGATATTTTTCTTTGTGTGATATATGATATTTTCTTGTGAGAGGACAAGTTCTTCGCGATCGCTCCTTGAATGCTCTCTGGTATCAGATCTTTGCTTTTCGTATATGCAACGTTGATTTCCTCATCGGAGAAGGCATCACTGACAGATTGTATAGTGGATTCGACGTCGGAACGGTTTGATTGGTATTGTATAAAGTAAAGACAATTGTTCGCGAGTACTGAACTTGTGTGTGGGGCACAGGCACCGATAGGTGCCAGGGTCACTTGCGCAATGGTTGGAGGTTGGTTAGATGACATTTTTGTGGTGATAGATTTCTAAGGCACTGATTGGAGCAGAAAGAATATTAGTATATCTGCAATTGCACAACACTCTCCCGGCTTGCACGCCGGTATTACGTGGAGACACTATTACCCATTGCTTACTATAAGAGGTATAAATCACCAAGGGCAAAAACCCTTCTTTTCTGTGAAGAAACGCGAGAGAGACCTTCAACACGTCCGCCCCCACACACTACTACGAATACTACTGCAACCTAAGTATTTGTGGATTTTAACTATTACTATTCGGGGGCGGGGTGTCTGGTACCACAACCTTATCGCTATTCCCATCTGCCCCTTCCTAGGCTTCTGGATAGGGAAGGAAACTTACAGATTTACAGAGGTTAGAAAATTAGCAGCATTAGTTTGTCTGAGAATCCTTAAAAGATGGCATTCAACTGTTAACCCACAGTTGGCTAATCTTGGGATCCACAAAAAGTGCGCTTAAGAAACCTAAGAGTGGTAGTTTATAGGACTTAGGCAAAAGGTTTTCATATAAATTTGAACAAATCCTGCCTTACAGCCCAAGCAGCATGCTTTCAGTGGATGGGTTATTTTGTTGGGATACTCCTCAGGTCTGGGTGTTGGATGCTCTTCATAGCCAGTCTCTTCTCACCAATACTCAAACCGCAGAAGAAGGAAAAACCTGGAAACGTTCCTTGCACAGCCTAGAGTTTCCCAGACATCAGTTGAATGTATGATGGGCTTGTTACAGTTTGCATCTGTGGTAGACCCAATCCTCAGATTGCAAATAAAATGTAAGCACATTCTGGATATTGCTTGCAAGAAAAAAATGCATTCGGGTTTATTGCAGAGTCAAAAAGTTGGGAGACCCTAGCTGGTTGACTTGGAAGGGTCCTCTGGCAAAACAGGTCACCCTGACTCCTCCATCTGTATGAGTGATAATATGCACGGATGCCTCCTTGACATGTTGGGGAGGCCATCGAGAGGATCGTCATGTAGCAGGGTCCATGAGCTCTGAGGAAGTGTCATATCAATTTTCCTGTGCAGATGGCTGTCTGTCTGTCTCTCAGAAAACTGAAACTCCAAAAGGAAGGGACATACATTTGTTAGTCCTAGACAGCTGGACTGCAGTGTCATGCATGAAGAGGTTGGGCTCATGTTCATCTCTTCTGGATACAGTAGTGCTATCCATTCTTCAGACAGTGCAAGTAAAGAAGTGGCACTTTTCTGCAATTTACGTCACACGGTGTCTCAATGTAAGTAACATTGTCTATCAATGGAAACAACAGCCTAGACAGAGTGGATGTTAGATGATCACTCTATTCAATTAATTGCCAACATGCTTTCACATCCAGAAGTGGACCTGTTTGTTGTATGTGAGAACCACCAAATTCCAGTATGTGTTGATTATATATTGTATAATTGTTATTGGTATTTTATGAATTGTTGAAATATGGTGGTGTCCTATATATGGACAGCATATGGTTGATTCTATGGTGCTGTTGATATATATTCAAGTTGTGTTGTGACGTCATAGACAAGATGGCGGCAGCGTCGGTGGGATGTAAACAATAAACACGGGGCAGTAGGAGACACTTGCGTGTGGTGTTTGGTTGGTAGGGAAGAGCTCTCTGTCTGGTAGGAGTTTTTGGGTCGTAAGTCTTGTTGAGCTGTTGATCTAAGGTGATTTCTGGTGTATACTGGAGTTGGAGAACACGTACAGGTGGGTAGATTATTCATTTGTGTTAAAAAAAAGGTTAGGCTAGGCTAAAATTCAAACTGGTAGCAGAGCGTGGTTGATCAAAGATGCCTGGATCCGACAGTGAACAAAGGGAGACTTGATGGAGAAGGGAATGTCTGAGGTTTAGCGGGATACAAGAAGAGTTCAAAGAATGGAAAGGTCGAAGTCGAAGATTGGCTATTGTTGTATGAGAAGATACAAAATATACGGTGATAGAAGTGGAAGGATTAGATAGAGATAAACTTACGGGTACAGAGGGTCCAAAGATAATCCTAGACAAACTAGATAAAGCTTATCTAAAAGACTCGTTAATGGAGAATTACAGCAGAATAAAAAGATACATTCTAATAAGAAGAGAATCTAGTGAAAAGATGGCAGACTATTTAATTAGATACGAGAGGGCAGCATCTGAGTGTGAAAGAGCAATGGGGAAAGGCACGCTTGAAGGGGAAGCCAAGGGTTATCATGTAATAGAGCAAGCAAATCTTATGGAAAATAAAAAACAAATGGTATTATCGGCTTGTGGGCAAGAAAATTTAGAGTACGAAACAGTGTCGCAAACAATGAAAAGACTATTTGAGGGATTAGGGACTAAAGAGGAACGGGAATGGTGGGGGTCATGAGAAGGCAATGCCAGCTCTGGGAGAGGGAGGGAAAACCAGAGATATTGGGGAAGATGGAACCGAGGTAGGGGTGGAAGAAAATGTGCAATATGCAGCTCGGAATGGCATTGGGCTAGGGATTGTCCTCAGAATTTTCATAATAGGAAGAAAACTGAAACAAACTAGAAGAAAATAAGCTGAAAACAGAAACTGGGACAGATGAAGAAGAGGTTTATGTAGGAGAAGTTAACAAAATAGTGGAACAGTCGTGGGGGTGGTTGATGCAATTTTGGACACGGTGTAAATCAACAGTTTGCGGGGAATTGTAACCTGCATGTATTGTCATGGATTTGAGTCAGGAAGAGTTGAGGAGAATGAGGGACACTAGGACAGAGTCTAATAAAGTGTTTAATTTTGGTGAGACATCTTATAAGTCCAAAGGAATAATAGAAATACCTGTAATACTAAAAAACAAAAAGTGTTATTTGAAGACAGAAATTCTGCAGGGTGATATACCCTGGCTGATAGGTAAGCAAACCATGAGCAAAATGGGTATGACCCTAAATTTGAAAGAAAATTGTGTCATAATAGAAGTTTTAGGGGGAATGAAAGTATTTAAGAGAAGACAAACAGGGTCATTTAAGAGTATCTATAAGGAAGAGGAAGGTAGAAGAATTATTACTGGATGGTTGAAAGGGAAAGAATCTGAGGGAAATTAAGAACACAATGAAGAAATTACATTTACAGTATGGTCACGGAAGTGGAGATAAAATATGGAAGCTAACAGAGGAAGCACAGTGGAGTAATGGGTTAATTGAAAAGGAAAAAGAGGCAATAAGAAAGTTACTAATGGAACTGATTGAAAATTGTGAGGTTTGTAAAAGATACAAAAGAAACCCCACCAACCACCGTAGTAGGCTTTTATTGGAGTAAAACATTTAATGAAGTTTTGTAGTGATGGGATGTGGGAGAGATAGAAGAGAGAAAGTTCTTGGTAATGGTGGATATGGCAACGAGGTATTGTCAGGCCTGTTGGATAAAAAAATAAGAAACCAGAAACTATAATAGACACTTTTTGAGTGCTGGTTTGCTATATTTGGAGCGCCCTCCAAAATATTTTCAGGCAATGGGGTGAATTTCAAAATGAAAAAGTAAGGAGGATGGCAGAAAGATGGAATGTTAAAGTATTAGCCACAGCATCAGAATCTCCATGGAGCAACAGATTATGTGAAAAGACCGTAGGCATGATCAATGATCAAGGGAAGTGTAAGAAAGATGATGGGGGAGGAGGAAGTAGATTGGTCCATAGCATTGAAATGGGTAGTGAATGCTAGGAACTAATGAATAATAGAGGTTTCTCTCCTAACCAATTAGTATTTGGTGGAAAAAACCCTTCACTGCCTAACCTAATGGAGAAGAAAGTTCAAGTCCTGCAAGCAGAGAAAAAGGTATGGAAGACGGTATGGTAAGGGACGCACTGAACTCAATCACAAGGCCAGAGAAGCGTTTATAAAAAATGAGTCATGTAATAAGATAAGAATAGCATTAAACAAAAAAACAACACGAGAACATAAATTTGAAGAAGCATGGTAGGATATGAGGTATTCTATAAGAGGGAAAAAGGGTAAAATGAAATGAATGGAGAGGACCTGCTCAGGTAGTGGGAATTATCGGGGAAAACAATAATAGTCACATGGGGATTCTTTAAGAGAAGTTGCTAGGATACAGTGACTAGGATTCAACGACGATCACCAGATGCAGAAGAGATATCTGCTTGAATAGATAAATCCCATGGTGTGAAAGGTAGATCAGATGGCCCAAATGAAGGGAATGTAGATTGGCAAGAAGGAGAGAGATGATAATAGGTGGGAGAAGGAATGCAGACACAGAAGAGACGATGGAAAGAGAGGTGGTAGAGGAAACAGTGGAAGATACCAGGGAAAGTGGGTCAATAGAAGGCGAATTAACCCTTAAACGCTGAGCCGGTATTTCCGAAAGTGTCTCCTGTATGCCGGCGGCGTTCGTGAGTGAGCGCCGAAGCGGAAAAAAGGTAAAAAAAAAGGTTTGAAATTTTGTCACTTATCGTTATTTATATGAAAATATTTAAAAACTGATAAAAGATACAACCAGGGGTTGTTTTTAGTTGTATTCTACATGAAATTGCGCACATTTCCATACATAAAACTTTATGTAGCGGCTAATATAAAACTGTGCAAACATTACCACAATCGGACGAAAAAATGTCTGATTTTTTTGGAAGAGTTACCGCGCGGACGTAAGAAAAAAGTTTTTTCAAAATTTCACCATAAATCGAAATATTGTGCTAGAGACTTCCAATTTGTTGTAAAATGAAGGTAAATGATTGAATATTACTAGAATATAAGAGTTTCACATAAGTGACTTACCAAACAATTACATTAGCTGTACACTTTCTTATCCTGGCAGTCGAAAATTCAAATTCCTGGCGGCGGTAGCAGCGCTGCCATTGTTTGTGTAGGTGATACAGATCCCGCCCACTTTCGGGAATACCTGGTACTGCTGAGCTTTATACTTCAATTCGTTTTCTGCCGGCCACGGGGTAACACCGGTGGTTTGTTGTTGCAGTCGACTTTCGTCGCCATTGTGGATTTTTTTCTTTTTTGGTGATGTACAATTTCTTGGTTGGCTTTTTTGCTTCATCAGTTAGCTGCCTAGTTATTAACAAGTTATTACAGAGATGCCTGATGCTAGTTCTTCTTCAGTTAGGTTTTGCAGTAGTGGCTGCAAAACTAGATTAGCTAAACATGTTACGATCCGCACTCCAAATGTGTTAATGTAGGGGTCAGTGCTGTAGCAAGGAATTAACTTGTGATGAGTGCCGTAGTTTAGATGAACAAGGTTGGAAGACTTTTCAAGCCCATTTGGATAAAATGGACAAACTAGAGTAGAGACAACTTCCGTGCATTTAGAGGCGAGCAAACCGTCACTATCTTCTCCACTTGTATCTAATATTTCACATTTTTATAGTCCTCCAACTTCAGTACCATTTACTCCAGACCAGGTATCCCATGTTTCCGATCCCAACACTATTTCCATGTTAGAGGTGCGTTCGTAAAGAGTCATGCGATAAGGCCAGTGTTAGGCCAAGTGTCAGTGTCATCTCCGAGGAGGCGGCTGTCCGTTCCCCCTGTTCTCCTAGATGAAGGTCACTGTCATACTCCCCAGCTCCCGGGAGAAGACATACCGGAGGTCGAAGGGAGACTGGAGGAGTTTGCCCACGGTCAGTCGCCTCGCCGACTCAGTCGACGTAGTCGACTCGACTCGCGAGTGCCCAGGAAACGCCGCTGGAAAGGCGTAGATATCAGTGACGTACAGTTGTCATCCGACTCGGAAGTGTAGTCGCCTGTGTCGAGGCAAAAAATGTGGAGTGATTTAGTGTTGCGTCCTTTGAAGAGACATGCCCAGTGTACGAGAGGGATGTCGCTGCCTGTTAAGAGCGCCCGCTCGCTTGCGAGACTGACTCGCCTTGTTGTGTATCGGTAGGAGTTTTGTCTCGTTCGCCTCATACGTCTCGTGTTGTTTCGACTCCCAGTTGTTCGTTTTCGAAGAAGAACCGTACGACAGCCACGACTCCGGACCAGATTTTCAGGGAGGATCGTCAGTCCTCTTCGGATAGCGTATCTTCAGACGGAGTCAAACATTCAGGTCCGTTACATTCTCACGCTTGTGAGACTGACTCGCATCGTTGGATTCGTTGTGTGCAGTGGTACCGTTTTTCTACATAAAAGGCAAATGAATTTAATTTCATTATTCAGTGCCATAGCCTGTGGTCGGAAAAGCCACGAGGAGTTGCCAGATGTCACCAGAAAGCCACACTTATAGACGAAATTCCTCAATCCTGGTAGTGTTGTCGATAGGAATTTCGACTCGTTCGCCTCATTCGTCTCAAGCTGTTTCGACTCGTTCGCCTCATTCACCTCGAGCTGCTTCGACTCGTTCGCTCATTCGCCTCGAGCTGCTTCGACTCGTTCGCCTCATACGTCTCGAGCTGCTTTGACTCGTTCGCCTCATACGTCTTGTGTTGTTTCGACTCCCAGTCGTTCGTCTTCAAAGAAGAGCCGTACGACAGCCACTACTTCGTCTTCGCCTAAGGATGATGCGAAGGCCAAACCCTCGCTAGAGGATTCCGCTTTGGGTTCCTTTAAACATCATCTTCAAGAATTGATGGTCTTTTTGAAGAAGACAATGAGCCAGACGGAAGAGGAAGATGAGGTATCGGCCGTCCTGTCAGAAGAGGAAACTCAAGACCAAGATTCGAAGTCCTCTTCTGCTTATTCTAGTCTGTTAAGGTTCCTGTTGCAGACGTATACGGACTTTGTTTTTTTAATCAGCGTCGCCTTATTCCCTCGTCGATGTTTGTGAAAGGATAGGAGATCAACGCCTTTGGGATTACCGAAACCAGTCCTCGAAGAAAGCACTGAAAGAAGAGAAGAATGGCTTGCTAAGAAGAGGGAGTCGGGCAAGGCTTCGTTTGCCTTCCCTCAGTCGAAGTTGCAAATAAAAACTACAGGTTTTATGCAACAGGAGAAGTTCCTTCTTTGGGAGTTTCTGCCTCCTCCTAAGGAGACTTCTGCGGCCTTGTGGACTCTCACTTACTCTGCCCGCTGTGGCTAAGGCGACTAGGAATAGTGTCTTCCTAGTTAAGTCTCTCATGGTTGACGAACTCAATGGTTTGAATTGGGGACCGTTGAGCCACCCTAAACTACATCCAATTCCATTCCACTTCTTCATGCTTGGAATCTTGGAGGAACATAAAGACGAATGTCGAGGCCTTTATGCTTGGAAACTGATGTAACTTCTTGGTGTCCCTCAGAAATAACAAAATTCCTCAATTTCTGTTATAGATGTTTCAGGTCGTCTGCACCATGACCTAAAACTCTCCACTGGGACTGGTAGAGCTCGGCAGAAGAGCTTCTTCTGCAGCTAGCAATAGCTCCTGACGCCCTTCGTGGAAACCGTTTTGCTCGGACCAGGTTCCTGACAGTCTGAATCCTGTCAGGACCAGAGCGGACAACCTTTGTGGTATCGGTTGTAATGGGGTTATCTGAGAAGCGATGGATTTTGTGGAAGTAGTCTGGTAAATCCACCAGCAGATTGAGAAGGTCCGGGAACTGCTCTTTCCTGGGCCAGAATGGCGCTACTATGGTCATTGTCACATTCTGGTGCGATTGAAGCTTGTTTAAGATCTCTCTTATCATTCCGAAGGGAGGAAAAGCGCAATCGTCCAGTCCGGACCAATCTAGCAGGTCTTCCCCAAAGCTTCCAGAGGTCCTGACACACACTCTTGTTCAGGGTCTTTTGTGTTGGTAACACCTGATTTACCCGACTCAGTTTGTCTGCAATCACGTTCATTCTCCCTTATGCAGTCTTGAAAGAAGGGTGATCCTCTTCTCGTTCGTCCAGGTGAGGAGATCTTCGGCTATCTTGCTGAGAGAGAACGAGTGGGTCCCTCCCTGCTTCTGCACTTACGACTATGCTGTGGTGTTGGCCGAGTAGTCTGCTATGTTTCCTATGGTGACTAAAGGTCGAACGCTTGTACTCCTAATAAAAGGATGGCCTTCAATTCCTTCCCATTGATGTGCAATTTCTTTCTCATTCTGTCCACAGACCTGATACTCTCTTGGCTCCTAGGAGGGCTCCCCATCTACTGGCTGAGGCATCTGAGAAGAACTGCAAGTCGACGGTTCGACACGACTAGGGAAATTCCTTCTTGTAATCTTTCCCTCGAAAGCCACCAACGAAGATCTACCGTTATCTCTTCCATCAGGGGGAAAACTAGTGAGTCCGACTGTGTCTTCCGGGACCAATTTGTTTTCAAGAAGAACTGAAGCGGCCTCATGTGTAGGCGTCCTGACTTAACAAACTCTCCAGTGAAGCCAGGGTCCTGACTATGCTCATCCATTCGAGAGCTGAGCAGGATGGGCAAACCAGAAACTGTTGGACTGGCGACAGGCAGGATTCTTTCTTCTTCAGGGAGAGAAAAACCTGAAAAGCTAGAGAGAATCATCCTTAATAGAGAACCCTCTGAGTAGGAATCAATTGGGACTTCTCAGTGGTTATTAAGATACCCAATTGTTGTGTCAAAGTAAGCGTCTTCTCCAAGTACTTCACACACGGACGACTGGATCCGGCTCTCAGGAGCCAGTCGTCTAAGTAAAAGGCTGTGTTGATCCTCATCAAGTGCAGCCATTTTCCCAGAGGAGCGAGAATCTGAGTAAATACTTGAGGTGTGTGGCAGACCGAAGCAGAGGGCTCTGGACTGGAAGACTCCTCTTGAAGACGAATTCAGGAACTTTCTGGAGTTCTGATGAATGGGGCCATGGCTGACATTACTGATCGACTGTTTTCCATTCGGAATTTCATCCTCCGGACGAGGATGTTCAAAGCGCTTACGTCCAAAACAGGTCTCCATCCCCCTGATACCTTGGGGACTACAAAGAGCCGGTTGTAAAACCCTGGGGAGTTCGTGTCTGTTACCTCCTCTATGACCTCTTGGCTGATGAGCTCTTCTACGTCTTTAGAGTATGCTGTCAAACAGACAGGTGTATTGAACAGTGGTGGATCCGGTGAAAGGGATCACATATCCCTCTCGAAGCACCTGTATGACCCGCTGTTCTGCTCCTCTTCAACCCCAATTCCTCCCAGTAGCTATGGAGTTTTGCCCCCACGGGTGGGTGAAGGACCTTTCGATCATTTATCTGTCTTAAAGAGAGGTCTCTTGGTAGCCTTGGAGGTGGTTCGTAGGTTAGTCTTTGGTCTCTGCTACCACCTCGACGTACCTCCTCAAAAGGTGTGCTTTTGGAAAGGTGAAGCTTTGGCTCCTGTCACCCGAGGTTCCTTAGGTCTCTCACTGATTGAGACAGAAGATCATTGGTGGACTAGTTCTCGAGGTCGTGGTGATGTAATTGCTGCATAGCAAAGGAAGTTAAAGGAAAGGAAAACGCATTTTCGAGAAGTTTGGCAGCAAGGAGGCTTTCGCGCCTGTGTTGGAGGCGCCTGTTCTCGCGGGTGTTCTGGAATCGTTGGGCGTGTTGTGGAGCGCAACACGCGCCTAAGTGGCGGGAGGAACGCAGCAAAATATGATGCAATATTCCGTCAAGAGTCTTCTAAGAAGTTCCAGTAATCTCGGGAGCCTGTGACGCTCGCCGTAGGCTCCGCCCCCTGAGTGCCGTATAAATACGACTGAGGAAGTGGGAAAAAACAGAGATCGTGAGAGAGAGATCACCAGTTAGTCACAGAGAGATATCCTCAGTAAGAGCCACAGATCAGATTATCAGTGAGAGATCAGCAGCAGCAGAGATCATCCGAGAAAGATAAGAGAAAAGGAACCAACGAAGGATCAGAAGAAAAGTTGCTCGAGAGTTGGTTGGATACTGGTCTAGTTGTCTTCAGGAGTGGACGACCGAGTTATCTCGACGTTGAGAAGACTTCAGAGAAGAAAAGGTCCTGCTAGAGGTTTTGGGGAGTTCCTGCCTTTCAAGTATCAAGAGTAGACTATTTTCTGCAATACGGAGTCAAGAGGATGTCTGCAATCACTGTTTTCCTTTTGTGAAGCCATCGCTTCGAGTCGCTAAACTAAGCAGCAAGTATTTGAATTACCTCACTGTTCTCCCAGTTCATGCAGTGTAAGATACTATCTTTTTATGTTAATAGGAGACACCATTCTGCATTTACCTATGTTAGTAAGCTTGTAAATAAACCTTTGTTGTGTTAGTGTTTCTTTCTATATTCGTATCCCCAGTTTCAACTGTTGGTGTTGAAATATTTTTTTTTTATTTATTTCATATCGAACCTGAAGCTGACCTCTCTCAGAGGCCGTAACATTGTGGCGACCTTTGGCCAGGTTATTTCGACACCATAACAGATTGAAACAGGGAAAATATAGAAAGAACCAGAATGAGTGAGGTGGTGAAAGAGTTTATTGAGTCAGGTAAGCTCCTGGGTCTAGAGGGGAATGATCTCTGTGAGTATGTTGAAAGGAAAGAAAGGGAAAAGTATGAGAGAGATGAAAGAGCGGCTGAGAGAGAGGAGAGAGCAGCTGAGAAAGAGGAAAGGAGAGCAGCTGAGAGAGAAATGCACAACAAAAAAGAGAGAAAGAGCGTATGCATGAGTTGGAAATTGCTCAGTTAAGGGAAATTACTTGTGACAGTCGGACAGGCGAGAACGAAAACGGAGCTGATACGTTAGGTATGAGTGCAGTGCTAAAATTAGTACCAAAGTTTGATGAGGAAGATGTTACGACATATTTCATGTGTTTTGAGAAGTTAATGGAACAAGTAGGTTCTCCTAAAGAAACGTGGACTTTATATTTGCAGTCAGTTTTGAGTGGTAGGGCGCTTACTGTGTATAGTTGCATGTCTAAGGAGGACTGTGATAATTATGAATTGTGAAAGAAACTGTTCTTAGTGCGTACAGGTTAGTACCGGAGGCGTACCGTATGAAATTTAGAAATTTGAGAAAGGATGAAAATATTACGTATGTAGAATACGGTAAGAAGTTAGAAAGGCTGATTTTTGATTGGTTAACTTCTGCTAAGGTTGAGGATTTTGATGGTTTGAAGAACTTAGTGTTGTTAGAAAAACTCAAAGATAACGTATCCCCTGAGGTTAAACTTTATATAGAGGATAGGCAAGAAGTATCTTTTGCAGGAGCAACTAGGCTAGCTGACGAATATAGTCTAACTCATAATTTGAGTGTTAGTAAGAAACGAAATGATCCTTCGTCTGGTAGAGTACAAAGCAGTAAAGGTTTCAGTCCTAGTAATAGCAATGCGAGTAAAAGTGACTATTCCTGTTATACATGCGGAAAACCTGGTCATACGTCGTAAGGTTTGTAAGAGTAAATTGGCATCTAGTGGCTCAGAATTAACTTGTTTCCAGTGTAATGGGAAAGGGCATTTAGCGAGAAATTGTGCAGTGGTAAGGAAGGACGGTAAGAAACCAGTGTCTCTAGTTAACCTTTTGTCAAGTAGGAATGATGGGATGAGAGAAACTATGAAAATTTATGGTGAATTTCTGTCAGAAGGCGTAGTTTCCTCTCTTGGAGGAGTAGATTCGAGAGAAGTAGTCTTGCTTCGAGACACAGGAGCTGCTGTCTCACTGATTAGGAGAGAGTGTGTGCTGAACAGGGCTGAAATCATTATGGAAGAGAAAGTCATGTTAGGTGGATTTCCTAACACTTGTGTTCTTTTTCCTTTGTTGAAGTTGAATTTAGAAAGTCAGGTAGTGTCAGGAGAAGTGAAACTGGCAGTTGTGGACAGTTTGCCCGTTGATGGCGTTGACATTATTGTCAGTAATGACTTAACTTTATCCAAGTATGTGAATCCTGTTGTGAGGAATATTCCAGTGCCTGAAATGGTAGTAACTAGGTCGGGTTTAGATACAGACGTAGACTACGGTCATAATTTGTTCGTGGATTCGAACGTGAGTAAGTTTGTGGATTCGAAAGTGAGTAAGTTCGTGGATTCGAACGAGTGTGATAGAGGTAGCGAGTGTGGCTGAGAGACCAGACTATCGATGTTGACAGTGATAGCCAAACGGAAGGCGTTGTCGAGAGTAACGTAGTAAATGTACCAGTATCTAGTACTAGTTACGGTGATGAATTAGGCTCTAACATTTTGGATAAGGATGAGCTAGTCAAGTTGCAGAGAGAGGATGAGACTCTAACCCGAATTTTTGAATGTGAGCTGGATGATGATCTCGATGATGTGTGTAAGGAAACTTTTGTTTAAAGGACGAAGTTTTGTGTCGTTATGTTCGACCGAAGTCAGGTAGTAAAGGGGAAGTCACAGAACAGTTAGTAGTTCCTAGGAAGCTTCGTGAGCTAGTTTTGAAGTTAGCACATGATGAGCAAGGACATTTCGGAGTAAATAAAACTTTCAAGTGTATTAGTAGGGCGTACTTTTGGCCTAAAATGAAAAATGATGTAAAGAGGTATGTTTTAAGCTGTCATGAATGTCAAATTGCCAGGAAACCGAATCAAGTAATCCCCAGAGCTCCGTTGTGTAATATTCCTTCAGTAGCGAATCTTTTGAGGATGTATCAATATGGTCGGACCTTTGCCTAGAAGTAAGGGTAGAGATGAATGCATAATTAATCTTGAGTATTATAAAAACAATTTAAGAGATGTTTGGGAACTAGCGGAGGAGAACGGAAGCGCTTGGCAACTAGCGAAAGAAAGCGCGAGAGGAAACTAAAGAAAAACATGATCTTAGAGCAAAAGAGAGAAGTTTGTGTGTAAGAGATAAAGTTTTAGTACTAGTCCATAAAGAAGGTTCCGCTTTACCTTATAATTTCGAAGGTCCTTTCTCAGTGTTAGAGGAGAGGGGAAATGCACATTATGGAATTAATGTGGGTAAGAGTAGAGCAAAGGCAATAAATGTAAATTTGCTTCAGAATATAAAGAACGCCCCGTACCTTGGCCGCCGCCCGTGCCCTTGGTAATTGTGTCCCAGAAAGAGAAATTAGTTTTGAGAAAGACGCAAGAGGTGTCTTATCTTTCAAAGTTTTGTTTGAGCAGAGTTCAGAAAGCGGAAAAAGTAAGAGAGAAGGATAATGTTATAACATTATCTTAGAGATTTCTCAGAATGAGTAGCCTAATAACCGTTTTCTGTTATTGCACGAGTGAGTGTGTGAGTGAAGCGTGCGTGTTTGGCTGGATTAAAACTTTATGCAGAATTGTTTCTCTGCTGTTTAATTCTTGTTTTTTGGGAAAAAAAAATAAAATCAGTTGATTTAATTTTTTTCTCTTTTGGGGGGGCATGTGATGTTAATTGCTTCATAGCAAAGGAAGTTAAAGGAAAGGAAAACGCATTTTCGAGAAGTTTGGTAGCAAGGAGGCTTTCGCGCCCGTGTTGGAGGCGCCTGTTCTCGCGGTGTTCTGGAATCATCGGGCATGTTGTGGAGCGCAACGCGCCTAAGTGGTGGGAGGAATGCAGCGAAATTTGATGCAATATTCCGTCAAGAGTCTTCTAAGAAGTTCTAGTAATCTCGGGAGCCTGTGACGCTCGCCGTAGGCTCCGCCCCCTGAGTGCCGTATAAATACGACTGAGGAAGTGGGAAAAAACAGAGATCGTGAGAGAGAGATCACCAGTTAGTCACAGAGAGATATCCTCAGTAAGAGCCACAGATCAGATTATCAGTGAGAGATCAGCAGCAGCAGAGATCATCCGAGAGAGATAAGAGAAAAGGAACCGACGAAGGATCAGAAGAAAAGTTGCTCGAGAGTTGGTTGGATACTGGTCTAGTCGTCTTCAGGAGTGGACGACCGAGTTATCCCGACGTTGAGCAGACTTCAGAGAAGAAAAGGTCCTGCTAGAGGTTTTGGGGAGTTCCTGCCTTTCAAGTATCAAGAGTAGACTATTTTCTGCAATACGGAGTCAAGAGGACGTCTGCAATCACCGTTTTCCTTTTGTGAAGCCATCGCTTCGAGTCGCTAAATTAAGCAGCAAGTATTTGAATTATCTCACTTTTCCCCCAGTTTATGCAGTGTAAGATTCTATCTTTTTATGTAAATAGGAGACACCATTCTGCATTTACCTATGTTAGTAAGCTTGTAAATAAACCTTTGTTGTGTTAGTGTTTCTTTCTATATTCGTATCCCCAGTTTCAACTGTTGGTGTTGAAATATTTTTTTTTTATTTATTTCATATCGAACCTGAAGCTGACCTCTCTCAGAGGCCGTAACAGTCCGACAGTACATGCTTGACGGTTTCTGCTGGAAACGGGTGAAGTTTACTCGGGGGAGAACAACAAAGCCGATGTTTGTTTCGTGGGATGTGAAGGAGCACCACCGTTCTCTCCTCTTGAGTACTCCCATAGTGAATAAGGCAGCCAATTCCACTGAACCATGTCTCGCTGCCCTGTCCGCACAGGACAACAGATTGAGCCAGTCCGCAGAAAAATCCTCATCCAGAGACTGGCAATCTTCAATTTTCTGGTTAACGCTGTATAATTGTCCAATCCAGAAAACTGAAGACTTCTTTCACCTTGTATAAGATCTTCACCAGGTGTCGGTAGCGGAAATGGTGTTGGGAGAGGAAGCATAGGGGGACCCGGTGTTTACTCTCTACTGTCTCCTCGCCTTGAGTTTGAGGTGTTTTGCGTTTATGGGAAGCCTGGGGGTACAGGTACCTGAAGTACCCACCAGTTCTTATATCTGGTTAAGGGTATCATAAGGTTTTTAGTGTAGGTGATGGTGTTGTGTAGTGTTATCTGGTCTTTTCGCCCAGGGCAAGGGCAAACTATTATTGTTTTTGTCAATCATCGGTGAACTTCCATGGTTGCAAAAAAGGGATTTTGACGTAGGAAAAATCTATTTCTGGGCAAGGAAGCCGTGTTGCCCAGTGAAATAGGTTCCTTCAGCACTATTTCTAAGGTATGATATTGCCAGAATACCAGAGAACTGTTAAATTGGACCTGCCAGAATATTCCAGCTCACTCACCTTCATATAAAAAAAAGGAGTTGGTATAGATCTGGGGCGAGTGAAACTCACTACCACGGCACCCACTAATTAGCCTCTCCTACATCAAAACCCCAAGAAAAGGGGAGCCGTTCTACGGCTTGCTACCTACAACCGCGTATGTAGCGTCATTCCTGAAGATAGCATATTAGCTTGGTGGCACAGTTAGAAAAAGGGTGGGAACATTTGAAACGTGAGGGTGGGATTTCACTTGGCGACACAGCTTCCTCGCCCAGAAATAGATTTTTTCTACTTCAAAATCCCTTTTCTGGGCTCAGCTGTGTCGCTCTGTGAAATTGTACCAGAGAAAACACCAAGCTACTGACATATAAAACTATTAGTAATTAAAAGATAACAACCAAAGGGTGCCAATGAAAAACATAGTATCATGAAAATCGATCTATAATAATAACATATACTATAAATTGTAATCCTTAATTTAAAGGTAATAGAGTTAAATGTAGGACATGATAGGCCATAAACCAACAATTTGTATAAAATATAGTTTGAAAAAGGCACCTATAAATGAATATTATGTACATATCACAAAAATTTGCCCAGCATTAAAAATATGTTACTTGGATGAGGTAGATTTCCAACCAGTATATTTCTTCAGATCTTCGAAGCTCATGTGCTGGAAGAAATTAATTGAGGTTGCTATAGCTCTAATGTCATGTACCCGTGGGAATGAATGTGGGTTGGCCTTCTTAATGAAATAAGGGATTTTCTGTCGTATGCCTTTCAGAGAGATAGTGCCACCTCCCTCTCTAATGAACAGGGGCCCTTTAGATATCGTAGAAGTTCTATGTAGGAAATCCTGCAATGCCTTCACAGGGCGCAGGGATATGTCCTGTGGGAGCGTAATAATTTTTCATGGAGCCCACCTATCTAGAGGATCTTCATTCTTGGCAAGAAACCTGCGATCTGGAGAAAGAAGCACCTCTCCCGAAGATAGGAACTGAATATGACCTGGGTCCCTGGATAAAGAAGACAACTGTGAAATTCTAGCTCCCGAAGCTAGACTGATGAGAAAGTTTTTTCCGCAAAAGAGATTGATAATCACATTCTGAGTTTTTAATATCTGATGCCAACTTAAGGACATCATTTAGGAACCATGAGACTGCAGTAGGTCGTTCAACAGGCCTAAGCCTGGCACAAGCCTTGGGGATTGAGGTAAAGAAAGAATCTGTTAGGTTTATGTCAAACCCGAATTAAAAAATCTTTTTCAATGCTGATTTAGTTGTGGTTATTGTACTAGCTGCCAAACCTTGTTCAAATAAATTCCTGAAGAAGGTGATAGCTAGATTTGTTGTCATGGTATGAACATCAAATTTATTGAGGAAGACAGCCAGCTTCTTAACCGCCGAATCGTATTGGCGAAGTGCTGACTCTCGCTTATCTGATTCTAAGAACATGATGTTTTGAGGATCTATGTCTGCGCCCCTTTGTGCAGCAAACTTCATGAAGGTCCCTAAAAGCTAGGTGCCTTTGTGAAGACCTGGGAAGGATCGAACACAGTTCCTTCGTTTGGACTTTTTGGGACAAGGCATGGGTCTTGCGTCAGCTGACATCGGACTCGGACCTCCTAATTCTATCATTAAGGAAAGGAAACCAATTGCTTCCTCGCTCGGCCATTGGTTCGGGGGCTATGGAGGGCCACCTGGCCCTTGAAAGATCTCAACTTGTGGCATAACCTTTCAAGGAGAAGGTTCACTGGAGGGAAAAGATATATCTTCTTCCATTGGGTTTACCCAACTCTAATGCCTAGTTGCATCCGTGGCGAAAGCCAGAGGTTCCAATGGTTTGGGAGCCACATAACATATAATCTTGTGATTTGACTCTGTTGCAAACAGATCCACCTCGTGCCCTGGTACCAATGTGACGCACCCACCTGAAACTACTTGCTGTCCAGAAGACCACTCCGACTCCAGATGGAAAACTGAGCATTGAAAGCGTCGTCTGCCTGCCACGTTCTGAATCCCTGCTAGGTGAGTGGCCGATAGTTGCCAACTGTTCTTGCTGCGATGGAAAAAATGGCTATCATCACGTGATTTAGATGACTTGATTTTGATCCTCCCCTGTTTATGCAGTGCACAACTACAGCACTGTCGAGCACCAGCTTTAAGTGTGATTTCTTGGCCGGACGGAGTTTCCTCAGGGTAAGGAACACTGCCATAGCTTCCAGGACGTTTATATGAAGCTGTTGGAACTGGGGGGACCAAGTCCTTTGCACCTTCCTGTACTGAGAATATCCCCCCCAACCTGTTAGTGACGCATCTGTGTGAATCACTAACGCCGGAGGGGGAAATTGTAGCGGGATCTTCTTTGCTAAATTCTTCGCCTCCGCCCAAGGACGGAGACGTTTGCGCAGAATCTCTGGGATCGGGGCGAGCCTGTCCCGGGATCTTGCGTTGGCCCTGGAACGCCAAACCCGATTGATGTCCTTGAGTTTGGCTTTCAGAAGTACGTCTGTCACTGAGGCAAATTGTAGAGAACCCAGGATCCTCTCCTGGTTTCTCCGGGACGTCTGTTTGCACTTCAGAAACTGCCTGGTTGCTTTGGCTATCTCTTTCCTTTTTGCCGGGAAGAAGGAACCGGGACTCCAGATTCAGGCGGGACTTACCCCGTTGATCTTGAATCCGAGATGTTTTAGGAAACAGATCACCTTGTCCGTAGCCTTGTTGCATTCTTCGATGCTTGGAGCCCACACCAGGCCAATCGTCCAGATAGGCTACTACCATGATACCCTGTGACCTTAGTTCCTGCACTACCGTTTCTGCTAACTTCGTAAAGATCCTTGGGGCTATATTGAGCCCGAAGGACATTACTTTGAAAGAGAAGCCCAGAAACGGACAGAAGTGCCGTGCTATCGGGACATGATAGTAGGCGTCTGTAAGATCTATAGAGGTGGTGACGACCCCACGGAGAAGTAAGGTCCGCACCTGAGAGATGGTCAGCATCTTGAACTTTTCGCAGCGAATTGATAAGTTTAGATGGGACAAGTCTAAGATTACCCTTCGCTTGTCCGAGCCTTTCTTTGGAACGCTGAACAAGCGCCCTTGAAATGTTTTAAATACCTTGTCTTTGACACCGCCCCCTTTTCCCCTTTTGGAGGAGGTCTTGAGAGTATTCTATTAAACTCCGGTGTCGGCTCCTGAGGTGTTGGGTGGAGGGGACCCCTACGATCCAACTCCAGCCTAGGCCTCTGGATACAATGCTTTGTGCCCAATTGCTGAACCCCCAACGATGACGAAAGTGGTACAGCCTTCCTCCTACCTGCGAGACCTCATTGGGGTGCTGATGGACGCGACCCGCGACCTCCTCTTGCAACTGTGGCACGGCCGGTTGCTCTGCTGCCGGCACGTTGACAAAAGGGACCCCTAGCCCTGCCCCCCCTGCCGAACCTATTTAAGACCTGAAATGCCTGGTTCTCATAGGATTGATTAAAGGCAGGAGAGACAGCAAAAGGGGCCGAAGGTTGCTGCTGTTGGGGCTGCAGAAAAACAAACTGCTGCTGGGGCTGGGCCTTAGAGGTGGAGGGTTGAGGCACAGGGACTGCTTGAACCAACGTCTGATGTTGAGGGGCCTGGAAGGGCTGGAACCTCCTAGGCTTCTTTTTTGGGCTTGGAACTTGAGGAGGAGGAATCTGGTTTCCTCTTGTATACTATTCCCCCAACAAACCCGTATGCTCTGATTGAGGCGCGCAGCTTCGTGTTGGACTTCATTAACAACCGAGGCCGGGAAGAGGTCTGCACCCCAAATGGAAGAAGCCAGGAGTTTATTTGGTTCTTGCCTGATTGTAGATTCGGCTAGGACAGTGAGCTAAGAGACCTAGCAAGCCTTGTCCTAGCGTCGAACTCTGTTTGAATCAGAGTATCAGAGAGCCTAGGGAGACGTTCGCTAAACAGGGATATCGCACAGTCCGGTTTAAGCTTCCCCACAGAGAAGGTTGCCGGAAGGTCTACCAGATGTCTTCACCACCCGGAAGCAACAATGATGTAGGGTCTGTCTCTCTCAGTTGAGGCATAGGCTCATCCCTCATAACTGCCTGAAGAGTGAGATCCGCTACTTTGGAAGTGAGCGGTAACGGATTCTCGTCGTCCGTTATAAACATCGTGAACGGGCTCTTGAAGGCAGTTACTTTGGTATTGGCACAGTTCCACTCGTCCAGACTGCGAATCCACGCCTGTTGGGCTTGGTCCCTTGAAAGGATTACAGTCTCCTTTGGGACCTTGTCCTCCCTAACTAGAGCAGACTCCATAAGGTGGACATAGCCGATAAAAGGAGCCTGTAACCCCAGAGGGTAGAACTCGAAGTCTTCAAGCCTTCGAGTACCGCAACCCTCGATGGTTAACATTCCGTTGACGTAAGGGGTGTAGTTCGCCACCCTCCAAGGATTACCCTGGTGGAAAGGAGGGAGAGTGGAACTGTCTGGCATAACCTGGCTTGGTGCCAACTGACTGGGGTGCACCATACCTGACACCCCCTGCTGGAGTCCTGACATTAAGGACTCCTGTGTACCTAGCCTCTGAAGTACTTCTTGGACCAAGTTGCCTAAATTACCAACCTGTTCCAAAATGTTCGAGGCGAACGAATCCGAATGAAAGGAAGGGGACGATGACTTTTCCCCTTGGACAGTATGAGGTACCTGACTCTTAGAGGTCGATGGAATGGGCTGTGAAGGGGAAGGGTAAGACTTCCCCTTCAGAGGCTTAGACTTCAATGACCTTGGCAATGACTTTTGTCTGGGTTTGTCGACTCCGGGAAGTTGAACCGGAGGTTTAATACTTAAGCTATCATATGATTTTTGGGGGTTGTCTTTAGTTTTTTGCAGCAGTTTAGGCTTAAGTTTAGATTTGACTTTAGGAATTGCCGAGAGGGATTTCAACCTAGATGGAGGTAATCCTCCGGCAAAACCTTGAAAAGAATTAGAAGACGAAGGAGAGGAAGTATCAGAAGCGCTCAAGGAAAGACCCGGAGCACTAGGGAGAATAGCCTCATTACCACTCTTACCATAGCCCATGTCTAAAGTCAGGGGCTCTTGAACCATATCCGGAGCAGGCTTTTCCACCATTAGTTCCTGTTGCGAAGTTTCCTCCGACTCTTCAGCAACTGCAGCCTGAATAGAGGCGATGACCGGGGCTGCCAACTTCGGATCAACATAGCTCGCACTTTTTCCTGCCGGAAAGATTAGAGTAGCTAAATCTTGTGACAGGATGTACGGCTTCGCTTTGCCAACGTTGCGCCCGAAGCCACCCACCCAAACCTTCAGGGTAGAAAGAGCAGATTCCTGGACAGCCTTCGAGGTATGTAAGAGAAGGAAAATGCTAACCAAGAACTTAAATTGATATATTATAAACAAAATTAGAGTTATATTACTCTTAAACTATACCAAGTTACATGTGAATAACACCTCAAAATTAGTTGCAAGCCTCGCGGAAGAACAACTTACGTCAGAGGTGACCCGTTCGACTAGGTCGTAGCAGGCAAAACAGTTTTCGTGGTTGAACGGCGCAAGATGCATGGCTTCTGCAAACGTCATGTCCACAAGGGTCTTGGATGACGGCGTTACAGCCAGCCACCAAACACCGGGAGGCCTGTAAGAATAATGATACATGAGTACCATTGGCAACAAGTATAGAAAGTTCTGGGTAACATTTAATAATACCGGAGTACACCAGAATGAAAAATATATCCGTACCTGCCAAACCTTCCATGTACTCTTATTAATCGCTCCGGAGTTATCAATGGAAAGCATATGCATTCCGGATAGACCGGAGCATAAAGTTCTAACCACTGACATTACTATAACAAACCGGAGAGGAGGAGCACTAGCGAAAAGTGAGATGGAACGGAGGAACTCGAAGGTTCCTTAATCAAAGTAACACAAGAATAGTAGCTCGAAGACGAGCATATACTCTTAACACATAACCGATAAAATAAACAATAATAAATAAATAATATAATAATATTCGCCTGACTGAAGGCTTGGCCACCGAGTAGACGTCCACCTCCGAGACTCCGGGTATATCCGGAAGCCTGTTCCGACATAAGACGGGGAGGTAGCCTCAGGGGCGAATGGATAAAAGATCCCAAACAGCCGAGGAGAGCCGAGCTCTCCCGAGCCCGGTCGGAACCGAAGCTGGGTAAGCGAAGCTCCTCCCCCACGCTGGGATGAGGTCGGCTGAGAAGCGTCGCCCGCGAACCGAGGGCCTGTGCAGCCCCCTCCCACCCCTCCACGAGAACTCGGGTCGGTCTTCAGCGACGACCTGAGCGAGATAAGCACCCACCTAAGTGGGGCCTCTGAGGAGGGGGGGAGGCAGGTCAGTAGAGGGAGACGATCATGTGACCGCCTGCCTCCCTCGTGGTATGGGGAACCGCAAGAAAGACAGAGCGGGAGACTAGAGGACTAGCCTAGCAGACGCAAAACAAAAACAAAGCATAATTAAAGAAAGATAATAACATATTTACTGGACACGGGGTGTGAAAATAAAAATAAGAAACAAAATAAGCGGTATTAGAAAACTGAAATGAATACATTAATGAAAAATAACGCTTGTCCAGAGAATACGAAACAAAGAGACTAACAAAAGAAAAAAACCCCGTGTCAGTGCACAAAGAAGAAACAACTAAATAAAATAAAATAACACAAGAATAGTATATGTATAACCATCAAAAATAGCATCCAAAACACTGGGGGAGATTAATAAAAAGCTCTATTACAAATCGGATCACAAGGTATGGAAGGCCGCGTGAAACCGAAGTGATACGCAAAGGGAACGCTCTAATGGCGGCTCGGAGCCGACGCCTCATGAAGCGACGCTTGCTAAAAACCTAAATAATAATGGCACGAAGGCCAGAAAGCACTCCCTAAATAGCGTAAACACTAAAACCAGTACTTAACTTGGATGCAGATGGAGATTGACGATCCATAACGAAGGAAAAAATCCAAAATAGCAAAAACACAAGAGAAAGAAAAAACGTGTGTGTATAGCGTACGGCTATCTGAAGGAAAGCAATATCTTACCTTAGAAATAGTGCTGAAGGAACCTATTTCACGGAGCGACACGGCTGAGCCCAGAAATCCCACCATTAGTAGGGACGACCCTGGCCTTTACTGCCACATCTCCTACATGTGATGAGAGTGCCGACCAGAGGCAGTATCTACCTGTAGCTGCTCTCTCACAAGATAAGGTACTGCAGACATTATATAAAATGTGAACACATGACTGCTGTTTTTGTTCATAAAGCTGTCCATATACCCACCTTCCGGGTAATGTGGAGTCAGCTAATGTAATTGTTTGGTAAGTCACTAATGTGAAAATGATATTTTAATGATAAAATAAGGTTTCACATATACTTACCAAACAATTACATAATCAGAGCCCTCCCTCCTCCCCAAAGATGGACGTTGCGGCTCAAACAACTTGAAGTCTAAAGCTCAGCAGTACCAGGTATTCCCGAAAGTGGGCGGGATCTGTATCACCTACACAAATGATGGTAGCGCTGCTACCGCCGCCAGGAATTTGAATTTTCGACTGCCAGTTTAAGAAAGCATACAGCTAATGTAATTGTTTGGTAAGCATATGTGAAACCTTATTTTATCATTAAGATATCAATTTTAGCTTACAATTGCGTTTTTCGACCATTTCGGTTGAGTCAAAGTTGACCGAAGGTTGAAATTTTGGCATATCGTTATTTATATGAAAATATTTCTGAACTGATAAAAGCTACAACCATTTTCTGTTTTTTGTTGTATTCTACATAAAATTGCGCACATTTTCATATATAAAACTCTATGTAACGGCTAATATAAAATGGTGCAAAAATTATGTCAAAGTGTTGAAATAATTTCTGAGATGTGTCGCTGATGCTTTTTAGTGCGAGAAGAAAGAAATTCGTGCTTGCGCGCCTGGGTAACAATTGTAAACAAAACAACAGCTTGATCCGTGAACTCCCAGCATCCCTCAAGGTGCGTGATTCAAAAGTTTTCGCCAAGTAGGCCTATAACTATTTTTCCGCAAATTTTTTAAAAAACTTTTTCATTGACGTTTCATATGTAAATTCGGCACCCAACAGACAATTTTTGTTGACGTTTAATACATCCAATCGGCGTTTAAGGGTTAATGGAAGAGATACCAAAATTCAAAGAGGGAAATAGAGTTAGAGCTATAAACAACGATACAGGGCAAGTAGAAGAATGGACTATATTAGGTCTTGCAGGAAAAAGATCAAGCCAAGCATGGGCTGATTTGTACAATGTACAATACTCACAGTCAGGTGACAAAGGGTGGGTTAACTTGAGGAATTATAGTCAGGTAGAAAAAATTGAAGATGAATAGGTGGTGTTGCTGGGATTTGAAAATAGAAGCATAATGGAAGCTAAGGAAAAAGAACTTTAAAGTTGGAGAGATAACCAGGTATATGAGGAGGTAAATGATGTTGGACAAAAAGCTATATCTACAAGATGGATAGTAACTGAAAAGATAAAAGGGGGGGAAAGGATATGTAAAGCAAGATTGGTAGCTAGAGGGTTTGAAGAAGAAATGGCAGAGTGGGAAAAGGACGCTCCCACATGCTATGCTGAAATTTTAAAATTCTGTCTAACCATAATAAAGGTGAAAAATTGGAATTGTTATACATTGGATGTCAAAACTGCATATTTACAAGGTGACAGGATAAAACGAAAAGTGTATTTAAAGCCACCTAGGGAAGATGGTTGGAGGGGATTGTGGAAGTTGAAGAAAACAGTCTATGGGCTCAAGGACACAGCAAAAGCATGGTATTGTAAAGTGGTGAAAGTAGTGACTAGAACCTAATATATTCTTTTGGAAAAAGGACAATAAATTGAATTGCATTTTGTGCGCACATGTAGATGATTTTTGCTACAGAGGAACTGAAGGATTCTTAAAGGAAACAATTGGGAAATTGAAAGGGAAATTGCTAGTGAGAGAACAAGAGAGTAAAAGGTTCAAGTATATAGGAGTAGTAATAGAGCCGAAGAAGAATAGGTTTTCCCTTAATCAGTGGCAGTATATAAATTCTATAAGAGAACCAGAGGCTAGAAGATATACGAGTAATAGATTGCTAGAGCAAAAGTAGTTAACTGAGTATAGATCAGTGGTAGGGCAGCTGAATTGGATATCACTACATACCATGCCAGAAATATCATATGATGTTAGCGAATTAAGTCAAGCATTTAAAGAAGGAACAACTCAGGATATGAAGAAGCTTATTAAAATTGTGAGAAAAACTAAGAGCATGATGGGCGAAGTTACAATAAGTGAGATGGAAGAAGAAAGGATTTATTGGGAAGCCTATGCAGACGCTTCATTTGGAAACAGAAGATGGCCATACTCAACTGGGCTATATTATTTCCTTGACAGATGGGAAGAGGAGAAGTCCCATATTGTTGAAGTCTAGGAAATCCAGGAGAGTGGCAAAATCCACCATTGAGGCTGAAGCCCTGAGTGTTGGGGAAGCTATAGAAGGATTGATATATTTCAAGCATTTGTGGGAAGAGGTAGTAGGAGGGAGAAATTTAGAAGCTTTGGTTAACACTGATAGTAAAACACTAATGACCGCCATCAAATTGAGCACTGGTGTAAGTAGCAAGAGATTAAAAATAGATACTGCATCAATAAGGGAAACCATAGAATCGGGGGAAATAAAGGAGGTGAGATGGATAAAAGGAAAGGAGCAAGTGGCTGATGTATTACTAAAGCAGGAGTTTCAGGGGACTATATTAGAAATTATGTAGAGGGTAAAGAGCTGGAGGATGAAGGAAATTAAGAGGGGACTATGTTAGGAAACAGTTGGAGGGGAGGGAGAAAGAGATAAGTGTGATTATATATTGTATAATTGTTATTACACTTGACACTTAGTAGCAACATGCGTGCGTCAGCTAGCGGTGTGGGGTTTGCGTTTTCTTCAAGATTCATCATCTGTCAACCCAATGGCGTCAACTATGTATGTTTTATATGATTGATACATTTTTTTCATGAATTTTTCCTGAAAATAAATTACATATGACGCTTCCAGCATGTCATCTGTGCACTTAGGGAAAAAAATTTATTGACGCACTATGCGTCATCAGATCACAAGAGGGTTAATCACAAGTAAATGCCGTATGATTTAATATTATTATTATAACATTTAATGTCACATATTATACAGCGAATAACATGAAAATACAGAATATTGCTGTATGAAAAAATTCGCATCCTCGAATAGTGGGGACCCCATGAATAATTTTATAGATTATGTTCCACAGAGAAACCTGTGAATGGGTGACTCCATCCATGAATAATTTTTAGATAGGTTCCCCCAAAAAAAGGTTCCCCCCAAAAAAAATCTGCGAATGAGTGAGTCCGTGAATCCCGAGAACGCGAATACAGGGGGTCCACTGTAAAGTTTTTACTGTTCTTCTCTCCTCAACAATATTACAACACATAATATTCCTCAAAAACAAAAGCTCCCTCCCTCTATCTCAAGTCAGCTATGCATCACTGCAATGACGAATGATTTTGTTAATCGTTTATGCTGAATTTTTTTGTGAAAACCTTTGTTCTTTCCTTTACTATTTTGTTGAATATAGTTAAACTATATCGTCTCACTCTGCTCACTGAAAACTGGCTAAATAAGACTTACCTTTTTTTTTTTTTTTGTTGATTCTGTATTGCATTTGTTGTTTTCATTTGTTATCATTGTTACATTTATTGTGAAATTCTATTTTTTGTGTTTTTATTGTTTTTACATACATACAGTAATATTTTAACTCTCCTCTTCTCTCCTCAACTTATCAGCGCTCCCTTGTTCAGTCTCAAGTGTGACGTCGCCATGGTGACATAAGATTTGGACATCTTTTATGCTGAATATAAATTATATGCTCATATGCTTTATTCTTTTATTTATTTTGTCAAATACAGGCAGTCCCCGGGTTACGACGGGGCTTCCATTCTTGAGACGCGTTGTAAGCCGAAAATCATCGTAAGCCGGAACATCGTCAAAAACCCTTAGAAAACCTTACTTTTAATGCTTTGGGTGCATTCAAAACTATGTAAACTGCATTGTTATTGCATTTTTGGTGTCATATTTCTTGTGCCAGATCAGCGTTGTAGGCGTCATAACCCTGGAACATACATTGTAACCACGGAAATAATTTCTGATGAATATAATTGAAAAGCGCCTTAACCTCGGAACGTCGTAAGCCGAGCCTGTCGTAAGCTGAGCCTGTCGTAACCCGGGGACTGCCTTATGGTTATCATTAAACTACATATTGTAAATGAAAAAACACATTAAAGGGATTTTGACGAAGGAAAAATCTATTTCTGGGCAATGGCCCGTGTCGCCCAGTGAAATATATCCTTTAGTTCATATTTCTAAGGTAAAAAGTGCTAACATTACTAGAGAAAAAACCAAAATGGAAAGTCAAAGTACTCTGACTCGCTCACCCTAAATAAAAAGAGGGTGTCGGTATGGTTTCTGGGGCGAGTGAAGCCACTACCACGGGCCTCTTGTCATTTAGATATCTCCTTCACAAAATCCCCCTGCTAGAGAGAGCTGATACACAGCCCTGCTCCAGCAACTACTACCATCAGCGCACCCACGCCACCATCAGCGCCTCTAGCAGCCATCCTTTAATATCAGAGAACCAAGCTTGGGCTAAAGGGGGGGATTTCACTGGGCAACACGGACCATTGCCCAGAAATAGATTTTTCCTTCCTCAAAATCCCTTTTCTGGGCCAAGCCCGTGTCGCTTTGTGAAATAGTACCAGAGAAATGGCCACAAGCTTGGAAAAGAAAAGAAAATAAAATAAGGAGAGTAAGAAAAGCAAAATAAGTAAAAACGAATATAATCTTGTAAATTTTACAAACCAGTGAATTTACACTTAGACTAACTCAGAACAGTTAGATTAAACTTATAACTAATAAAGATTATAGGAGTACAATTATGACAATTAACCCTTAAACGCCGACTGAACGTATTTTACGTTGACATTTTTTGTCTCTCGGGTGCCGACTGGACATATTTTACGTCGACATACAAAGTTTTTCTGGGCTCAGCTCGTGTCGGCCTATGAAAGTAATCCTTAACATCATTCTTTCTAGGTAAAATTATCCTAAAATTACCAGAGAAAAACAAATTAAGAAAATGTCAGTAAAACTGACTCGCTCACTCTTAAAAAAGAAGTGTCGGTATAAAAATAGGGCGAGTGTGGAACACTACCACGAGACAAACAACAATTAGAACTTCCCTCTCAGAATCCCCCAAGAGAGAGCCGATACCAACGGGCGATGCAGCCTCTACTACTACTACTAGAGGACGCCACGGACAGCAGCGCCCCTAGCGGACATCCTTAAATTTTAGCATCAGCGACTAGTCGCCATTTTCTTGTGCTCTTGTTTTTTCGTGAGATTAACTACTTTGGAACCATGGAACGCTCTTGCTATCGCCACGGGCTAAGTTAAGTAACCCCCCCTCATAAGTAACCTTTTACGGTAATTTTATCTTCCGGGTACCAGTATTTTCCCTTTTATAGGGCCAATACGGTCCCTCGGTTGTCTCGTGGCGGCCATGCCGCCTCGTAAGAATTCCCGGTCTCCATGACTGGGACTTCTTATGCTTATGGGCTACTTTTTTCACATTCATTGTTTACACGAGTTTAGCTAGTCAGCCCTCCTACCATTCTCTTAGCTTGGTATTTAGGGCTATTATTATTTTTATTCGGCCCAGCATCCCGGCTCTTGCTCTACATCGGCTATCGCTGGCTACCGAGTAGCTTCTGTTTTTCGGAACAGTCTGCCTCCTCCTGGGCTTCTTTCTCTTTTACTAACAGTGTCTCTTCCCCACCCTTTTCAATTATGGTTTTATTTAGGGTGTTAGGCTAGCCTAGGTGCTTGTTCCACATGTTGGTACAGCTGGTTCACGTGGCCCTTCCCACGGTTGTGTTGCTCGTGGCCTAGGCCACTCGCGGTCACGTGTACTATAGCACCTTACCCTGCCCCTTCCCTCCCTCTCTGATGTAGGGAGGAGCTGGGGGACCCCTTGGTTGTCATAACAACCTCATCGCCTTCTCTCACACTCTCGGAGGTGCCGGGGGTCCCGCCAGCAGGGGTATAGGGCGACCAACTATGAGGTCCGTCCGGATCTCCAGACGGGGGGAGTTGGTGAGGTGGGGAGGAGTAGGCCATCCCTCCCCCCTTTCCTCGCTCCCGCCGTGTTCGCCGGGACCTCCATCCCCCCTCCCCTTTTCTCAGCCACCTCCCTTACGATACGAAAGGAGCCTTCCGTCGCAGCCGGGGCCCCTTTGGTTATAGTATATTGGCTCCGCAGCGGGCAGGGTGGGTGCATGGATGGTCGATTGCTTGCCTACTATATCCTTATATCTCTCCCCCGCTACCGGAAGGGAGCTTACCCTTACCTACGCACTCTTCTAGTAGACGGGTGGAGAGGGGTTGCTTTTATGTTATTATTTTGCTACTTTAAGGATATATACCCTATTATAAGATATTTTACAATGAATTGTGTATTATTATTTTCATTTTATCAACCATCCCCGCCATTTTACGTCGTGGTTTCCATTACCACCACTCCTTATTGGTTGATTCTTGTGCCCCCGCCACTGGCGGAGCCATGCCTATCTTCCAACCTGGTTACCACACGTATTTTAGCGGGGCTCTGGTTTTATCTAACTTTATCGCTCCGGCACCAGCGGAGCATATGTTAGGCTGTAAGTGTTTACTCTGTACTCATGTACGTTTCCACTTACAGGCTACCAACTGCCAGGTCCTCGCTTGTAATGCGACGCTGTATGACCCCTGCGGACATGACGAGTGCAGGTCTCACGCCCCGTGTGCCACTTCGTACAACGAGTCCATCGTCTGGCACCCCGAGGCCTGCACTATATGCTACGACCTGGTCGCGCAGCTGGTGGATGGGGTAAGTCCATTATGAGGTTACTTATGAATTTACTAACAACTTCTAGTTCGTAAGTTTGTTAACCCTGTCCGCAATTGGTAGCTAATCCATGAACCTTTCTTTCAGGCTAGCGGTGTGAGGGAAGTCGCCCTCGCCACCCTGAAAGCGTGGGTGGGTGGGGCGGTTTTTTGGAAAAAACGCCGCCAAGGGCCAGCCCTATATCCTGGATAGAAAGCTGGCATCCAGATCTTCCCTGCGGGCAAGTCGACGGGCTACGTCGACCCCTTGTCCGCCGCCCCCGTGATAGCCGCCATCAGCAGGAACTCCAGACTTCGTTGGGGGTCGTAGCCTCCAGGAGTCAGTCCCGGACGTCGCCGACCCTGGACCTGAATCTGAGCCGATGGCGGTAGTAAGTGAGGATTTGTTGGTTGAGGTAGGTTTGTCGGGCGCCCAAGGTCTTTCCTTGGGCGCTCCTGGGTCTTCTCCTGTCCCTTCTTCTTCTGCCTCCTTCCAAGGCTTTCCGGGATCCGAGATCCCTAGCCACACTCCCGCTCTCTCTGTACCTCCTAAGGAGAAGGGAAAGAGAGAAAACCGAAGACTTGTCTAAGACGACTTCTAAGAAGTCGTCTTCGTCTTCTGCGGCCCAGGAAGTCATCGACTTCATACGCCGACGCGGTGAAGGCTAAGCCGAGCTCTTCCCCCAGTCGAAGAGCTCCAGAAAGCAAGGCTTCGAAGGAAAAGGCTCGCGCTACCTCCGAGTCGCTGCCTTCTCCCGCTTCCGCTGCCCCCTCTCCGGCTATGCCGGCAGGGGTGGCAAGCACCAGCGCCCACGTTCCCTCTCCTGTCTCATCAGGAATGATGGAGCAGGTAGGAGCGTTGGTGGGTTCCCAAATTTCAGCTTGGGGAACACGTTTTGAGCAGATGTTCGCGCAATTGTCGAGCAGTCTGTCTCAAACTGGACAGACGGTCCAGGAACTCTCTAATAGGATGAGAGAGAATGAGGATCGGGTAGCTGGGCTATCTCAGGCTCCTCCCCCAGTCTCCCCGCTTCTAGCACGGGATTCTCCAACTTCCGTCTTACGACTCCTTGCCGGCTTTCTCTATGGACAATCCATGGAGAGTAGCGGCCTATGCTCCCTTTAAGGACGGGATGATTTCGATCCCGGAGTTTGGCACTCGAAGGATTGAGGACTTCGAGTTCTATCCTCCGGGTCTGTCACAGCCTTTCATGGGGTATGCTAGGCTGACGCCAACGGCTCTTACGAGAGAGGACAAGATCTCGAAGGAGTCAGTCCTCTACAGTAGAGATCACGCCCAACGGGAATGGGTTCACTGCCTTGAGGACTGGGAGTGTACTAATACTAGACTCCAGGCCTATAAGAGCCCCTTCACTATTTTCGCAACGGAAGAGGAGGTCTCTCTTCCGTTCGCCACGAAATTGGTGGAGAAGGCACTTCAGGCAGTCCTCAAGGATGAGCCCGTTCCACAGTTGAGAGAGTCGGAGTCTACTTCTCCGCTCTTCCCCGCCTTCGGAGAGTTATGGGAAAACCTGCCAGCTACTTTCACGCTGGGTAAACTCAAGCCGGACTGCGCTATGGACCAGTTCGGTGAGAAGTTACCAAGGCTGCCGGATTCCCTAATCCAGGCAGAGTTCGATGCGCGAACTAGGTTTGGCAGGTCCCTTAACTCTCTCATTGTTACGGAAATGGCTGCTCTTTCTTACGCTAACGAACCGCTGTTCAAGATCCTGGCGAAATCGCAGTTTCAGACGGTTCTGTTAGACGCCTTTGACTTCTTCCAAGCCAGGAGGAACTGTCGAAAGCATTCTTCAAGAGTGCACTATCAGGCACGAGCCTATAGACTCTTGGCTGCGAGCATGTGGGGAGCGGATCTCTTCCCAGAGTCCGCAGTGAACGAAGTCCACCACGAAGCTGCTAGACTCACCAGAAGCCTTAGAGCTAGGTGGGGTATTTCCTCTAAGAGGAAACAGGAATCCGTTCCCACAGCTGGCAAGAAGCCAAAGAAGGCTGGTAAGAGGTTCCAGCCATATAAAAAACTCCAGCATCAGCAGCAGTTTGTGCAGGCAGTCCCAGTTACCCAACAGGGACAACCTGCTACATCTAAGCAATCCCAACCTTTCCTCCTGGTGCCCCAGCAAGCACAACCTTCGACTTCCTACGCTATCTCGCCTGCCTTTAACCCTGCTTATGAGGCTCAAGGCTACTCTCAACCGAGGGGTAGGGCGAGAGGTTACTTTCGTCACCGTGGCGCAGGAAGGGGCACAAGGAGTAAGCAGTTCAGAGGAGGGCGGGGTGGCCAACCCGCCCATCAGCAATGAGGCTCCCCAGGTAGGAGGGAGGCTGTTCCTCTTCCGCCACAGGTGGGGGTTCAGCAGTTGGGCACAGAGCATAGTGTCCAAAGGATTAGGCTGGAGCTGGATCCAAGATCCTCCTCCAATCAAATCATTCCATCAGATACCGTCCAAGGAATTGATAGATTACGCGGAAGAACTCCTTCAGAAAGGAGCTATTGCGAGAGTCAAACATCTAAAATTTCAAGGTCGCTTATTCAGCGTGCCAAAGAAACGGCTCAACAAAAAGAAGGGTTAATCTTAGACTTGTCAAAGCTAAACTCTTTCATTCGCTGCGACAAGTTTCAAGATGCTTACCCTCTCGCAAGTAAGGACCTTACTGCCGCGTGGATCCGTCACATGCTCCATCGATCTTACAGACGCATACTATCATATCCCTATAGCCAGGCACTTCGCCCATTCCTAGGATTCAGGCTAGGAAATCAGACATTCTCATTCAAAGTGATGCCCTTCGGTCTGAATGTAGCCCCCAGGGTATTCACAAAGATAGCAGAAGTGGTTGTACAACAATTGAGAGCTCAGGGAATCATGGTAGCGGCACTACCTCGACCGAGTTGGTTGATCTGGGCACCAACAGTCGAGGAATGTCTCAAAGCTACCAAAAAGGTAGTTCACTTTCTGGAACATCTGGGGTTCCAGATAAACAAAACGAAATCCAGACTTATTCCGGAATCTCGTTTTCAGTGGCTAGGAATCCAATGGGATCTGTCCTCCCACAATCTATCAATTCCAGTGGTCAAACGGAAGGAAATAGCAAAATCGGTCAGACAATTTCTCAAATGCAAACAAACGTCAAGAAGAAACCAGGAAAGAATCCTAGGGTCTCTTCAGTTTGCTTCAGTAACAGATATCCTTCTGAAAGCAAGGCTAAAAGATATAAATCGAATTTGGCGGTCAAAAGCAAACTCCAAATATCGAGACAAGTTGTCAGTAATTCCACAGATCCTCCGCAACCAACTACGGCCTTGGTCAAAAGTAAAGAACTTAGCCAAGAAAGTACCCCTTCAATATCCCCTCCCAGTGTTAACCATTCACACGGATGCATCCCTGTCCGGGTGGGGGGGATACTCTCAGTTCAAACAGGTTCAGGGGACTTGGTCAGTGCAATTTCGCCAGCTCCACATAAACGTGTTGGAAGCAATGGCAGTATTTCTTACTCTGAAGAGACTGCTTCCCCCGAAGAAGTCTCATCTAAGGCTAGTTTTGGACAGTGCAGTGGTAGTTCATTGCATCAACAGAGGAGGGTCCAAATCCAAGCATGTGAACCATGTCATGATAGCCATCTTTGCATTAGCAAGCAAACACAAATGGCATCTGTCTGCCACTCACCTAGCAGGAGTAAGAAATGTGATAGCAGACGCTCTGTCCCGGTCAGTTCCTCTGGAATCAGAGTGGTCTTTGGACGTCGGGTCGTTCCAGTGGGTAAGCCAGAGAGTCCCAGGTCTCCAAGTGGATCTCTTCGCCTCACAAGCGAACCACAAGCTCCCTTGCTATGTGGCCCCCAACCTGGACCCTCTGGCTTATGCCACGGACGCCCTGTCGTTGGATTGGAATCAGTGGAGGAGAATTTATGTTTTTTCCTCCAGTGAATCTTCTCTTGAAAGTCCTAGACAAACTAAGGTCTTTCAAAGGGATAGTAGCTCTGATTGCACCGGACTGGCCCAGGAGCAACTGGTATCCTCTTCTTTTGGAATTGGGTCTCCGACCTCAACGGATTCCCCAATCCCAACTATCACAATCAGTACAAATGAGGACTGTGTTCGCTTCCTCAGGAACTCTCCAGACCCTAACTTTATGGACTTCATGAAGTTTGCGGCTAATAAAGATGCTGACATTGATCCACAGAATATTCTCTTCTAGAATCAGATAAGAGAGAGTCAACCATTAGACAATATGACCTCAGCTGTTAAAAAATTAGCATCTTTCTTGAGAGAATCGAACACTACAACCATGACAGTTAATTTGGCTATATCCTTTTTCAGATCCTTATTTGAAAAAGGGTTAGCAGCTAGCACGATTACCACTCATAAGTCGGCTTTGAAGAAAATCTTTCAAGTAGGTTTTCAGATAGATTTGACTGAATCTTATTTCACATCTATCCCTAAGCCTGTGCTAGACTTAGACCTTCTCAGAGGCCTACTACAGTTTCATGGTTCTTAAATGATGTCCTCAAACTAGCCTCAGATACTGACAATTCAACTTGTACATTCATAATGCTCCTGAGGAAGACGCTATTCCCCCTATTAAGCCTAGCCTCAGGAGCTAGAATTTCAGAACTGTCGGCTCTATCCAGGGATGCGGTCATGTGGAATTCCTCCCATCAGGAGAAGTTCTACTTGCTCCGGATCGTAGCTTTTTAGCCAAAAATGAAGATCCTCTGCCAAGGTGGGTCTCCTTGGAAGGTTATCCCACTTCCACAGGATCCTTCTCTCTGCCCAGTATCAACTCTTAGAGCCTTTCTATCTCGCACTGCTTCTAGATCCTCGGGTGCTCTCTTCATGAGAGAAAAAGGTGGTACTTTTATCAGTTAAAGGCATTAGACAGCAAATCCTTTACTTCATTAAACAAGCCAACCCTGAGTCATTCCCAAAAAGCACATGATATCAGGGGAGTAGCCACCTCAATTAATTATTTCCACATATGAACTTTGAGGATCTTAGAAAGTATACTGGATGGAAATCCCCGACAGTCTTTAAACGGCATTATTTAAAGTCCTTGGAATCTTTAAAGTTTCAGCCAGTAGCAGCGGGAAACATAGTTTCCCTGATACTGCTCAGTAGTTGTAGTATTGATCCAGGTCTCCTTTCTACCTACTTCAACCAACATGCCTCAAAACCTATCGTCAAGGCTATCCAAACATCATAGCCTTAAGCCGTTGTGTCTTATAGTGGTTTGTCCCTATTTTTTTGCTAGGGACAACCACCCTTGTACTGATATGTACTTCAGTGTTCCTACCCTTATTTTTTATGCTAGGGTAGGCCACAATATGTTTGTATAATTCTCCATTGGGTTTTGTGATAACTTTCACTGACAATGTGTTTGTATATATTTGAAGCAATTGTATTAATTGTATTAATGATGGACTTGAGTGGTTTCCTACCCTTATTTTTTATGCTAGGGTAGGACACATATATGTATAATATTTGTATTTATATTCTAATTAAGTAAATCCAAAGTTTTCCTTGTTTTACATGCATATTTAATAATTTTATTATCTACCATTTAAGTACTTTAACGTTTTACTAACATTCTGTTATTGATTTTTGTAATAAGTTAGTTTAAGTACTTATTTTGTATGCTGTATCTGATTTACTTATATTATATCCATCATTTTAATCTGTTTTTCATTATTTCCTTTTCCATCTTGTCTGTTTCTCTGGTACTCTTTCATAGGCCGACACGAGCTGAGCCCAGAGAGGGATTTTGACGAAGGAAAAATCTATTTCTGGGTGATTGGCTCGTGTCGCCCTATGAAACCCATCCCCTTTTCTTATGGTTTGTTTTCCCCCCCTTGCAGGACAAGATGTATTTATGTTTTATTTAAGGATGTCCGCTAGGGGCGCTGCTGTCCGTGGCGTCTCTAGTAGTAGTAGTAGAGGCTGCATCGCCCGTTGGTATCGGCTCTCTCTTGGGGGGATTCTGAGAGGGAAGTTCTAATTGGTGTTTGTCTCGTGGTAGTGTTCCACACTCGCCCCTATTTTATACCGACACTTCTTTTTAAGAGTGAGCGAGTCAGTTTTACTGACATTTTCTTAATTTTGTTTTTTCTCTGGTAATTTTAGGATAATTTTACCTAGAAAGAATGATGTTAAGGATTACTTTCATAGGGCGACACGAGCCAATCACCCAGAAATAGATTTTTCCTTCGTCAAAATCCCTTTTTTAAAATTCGCCGGAAAAATACTTTTAGGCCTACCAGCCTTGGGGGATGCTGGGAGTTCACGGATCAAGGTGTTGTTTTGTTTACAATCGTTACGCAGGCGCGCAAGCGCGAATTTCTTTCTTGCCGCACTAAAAAGTATCTGTGACACATCTCGGAAATTATTTCGTCACTTTGACATAATTTTTGTACCATTTAAATTAGCCGTTACATGGTTATTATTATATGAAAATGTGCGCATTTTTATGTAGAATACAACAAAAAATACTCATGATTGTAGCTTTTATCAGTTTGAGATATTTTCATATAAATAACGATAAGTGCCAAAATTTCAACCTTCGGTCAACTTTGACTCTACCGAAATGGTCGAAAAACGCAATTGTAAGCTAAAACTCTTATATTTTAGTAATACTCAATCATTTACCTGAATTTCGCAACTAATTGGAAGTCTCTAGCACAATATTTCGATTTATGGTGAATTTATGAAAAAAACTTTTTACTTACGTCCGCGCGGTAACTTCCGAAAAAAATCATACATGCGATTGTGGTAATGGTTTGCACCATTTTAAATTAGCCGTTACATAAAGTTTTATATATGAAAATGTGGCGCATTTCATGCACAATACAACTAAAAAAAACAAACCCATGTTGTAGCTTTTATCAGTTTTGAAATATTTTCATATAAAAAATGATAAGTGACAAAATTTTCAACCTTCGGTCAACTTTGACTCTACCGAAAATGGTCGAAAAAACGCAATTGTAAGCTAAAACGCTTATATTCTAGTAATATTCAAGCATTTACCTTCAGTTTGCAACAAATTGGAAGTCTCTAGCACAATATTTCGATTTATGGTGAATTTATGAAAAAATAACATTTTCTTTACGTCCGCGCATTAACTCTTCCGAAAAAATCATATGTGCGATTGTGGTAATGCTTGCACCATTTTAAATTAGCCGTTACATAAAGTTTTATATATAAAAATGTGTGCAATTTCATGTAGAATACAACAACAAATAATTGAAGGTTGTAGCTTTTCTCATTTTTGAAATATTTGCATATAAATCACGATAAATAGAAAAAAAACCACGTTCGGTCAACTTTGACTCTACCGAAATGGTCGAAAAACACAATTGTAAGCTAAAAATCTTACAGTCTAGTAATATTCAGTCATTTATCTTCATCTTGAAACAAATTTGAAGTCTCTAGCACAATATTTAGATTTATGGTGAATTTAAAAAAAAAAATTTCCTTCCCTCCGCGCGCGGATTCTCCGCCACAAATCTCCGAAATGCGTACGTCCCATTCTTGGAATATTTGCTCTGTTTCATGTTAGGCATTTCATAGAGTTTTATATATGAAAATGTGCGCAATTTCATGTAGAATAAAACAAAAAATATTTGAAGGTTGTAGCTTTTCTTATTTCCGAAATATTGCATATAAAAAATATATATATAAAAAAATCCGACATTCGGTCAACTTTACCTCGTCAGATATGGTCGAAAAATGCATTTGTAAGCTAATATTCTTACAGTATAGTAATATTCAATCATTTGTCTTCATTTTGAAAGAAATTGGAAGTCTCTAGGACAATATTTAGATTTATGGTGAATTTTTGAAAAAAATATTTGTTTACGTCCGCGCGTTACGAATTCATGCATTATTTTGTGATAATATTTTCTCTGTGTTGCTTTTATTGTTTTACAATGTGTTATATACCAAAATGATCGCAATTTAGTGTACATTACAACGAAAAAAAGTAACTTGTCACCTTTAACCAGTTCGCGCACAGCGCGATTTGAATACAATTATATATGAAATTTCGTTTTTGCACTATCATATATCGCATTATTTATATATGATAATGATAATTTTTTTCATTTCTGATGGTTGCATACTAAATTTCAGCCAATGACAAAAAAAAAGGAGCCAAAAATGAACTCTTAATCTTGAAAACTAAGCGCGCTGTGATTTTTTGTAAAATTTATTTTTTCCGCTTCCGCGCTCACTCTGAAACACCTCCGGCACACGGGAGAAATTTTTTTTTTTACTGCTATGGCGTTTAAGGGTTAATAATAAGGTAATATATACAATATCGGTTATATACAAATGTGAGGATTCCTAGCAAAAAAAATAAGGAAAACCTCACTCTATAGCCTTTGCAACTAAGGCTTATAGGTTAGTGATGAACCCGGCGGCAGGGTCACAGGAAGGATGTTAGTGAGGCAGGTAGAAAGGAGATCTGGATCTATGGCTAACTACTTAGACAGGGTCAGGGGAAACTGTGTTTCCCGCTGCCACTGCTGGAAATTTTAAAGCTTCCAAGGATTTCAAGTAATAGCGTCTGAATACTGTCGGTGACTTCCAGCCTGTATATTTCTTAAGATCATCGAAATTCATGTGTTGGAAATAATTAATTGAGGTGGCTACAGCTCTAATATCGTGGACTTTAGGGAAGGAATCTGGGTTGGCTTGCTTAATGAAGTACAAGATTTGCTGTCTAATTCCTTTTAAGGAAATAGTGCCACCTTTCTCTCTTAAGGATAAGGGACCTGATGATCTAGTAGATGTCCTTGAGAGGAAAGCTCGTAAGGTGGTTACTAGACATAAAGAAGGGTCTTAAGGAAGGTGAGGTACCTTCCAAGGGGCCCATCACATTAAGGGGTCCTCATTTTTGGCCAAGAATTTTCTATCTGGGGAGAGGAGAACTTCTGAAGGGAGAAATTCTATTTGGCCTGGGTCTCTGGAAAGAGCCGACAGTTCAGATATTCTGGCTCCTGAGGCCAGACTTAAAAGTAAGAGTGTTTTCCTTAGTAAAGATATATAATTACATGAGTTGTTATCAGTGTTTGAGGCCAATCTGAGAACATCATTTAAGAACCATGAAACTGAGCTAGGTCTCTCTCTTGGTCTGAGCCTAGCACACACTTTGGGAATAGACGAGAAATAAGAATCTGTTAAGTCTATTTTAAAGCCCAATTGAAAGATCTTCTTTAGAGCCGACTTATTAGTAGTAATAGTACTGGCTGCTAAACCTTTTTCAAATAATGATTTGAAGAATGTAATAGCCAAGTTAGTGGTCACGGTTCGAGATTGTGTTGCCTTCAGGAAATTTGCTAGTTTCTTAACCGCTGCGTCATATTGACGTAACGTTGATTCTCTTTTATCCAATTCTAAGAATAGGATATTTTGAGGATCGATATTTGCATCTCTCTTAGCCGCGAACTTCATGAAGTCCATAAAGTTAGGGTTTTGAGAATTCCTGAGGAAGCGAACACAGTCCTCATTTGTACTTGTTGAGAGACCTTGGGATTGGGAATCCGTTGAGGGCGGAGACCCAGTTCCAGAAGTAGAGGGAACCAGTTGCTCTTGGGCCAATGTGGGGCTACTAGAGCGACTTGTCCTTTGAAAGTCCTGAGTTTGTTCAGGACTTTCAATAGAAGATTCACTGGAGGAAAGATGTATACTTTCCTCCACTGACCCCAATCTATGGCCATGGCGTCTGTGGCATAAGCCAGAGGGTCCAGGTTGGGAGCCACATAGCACAGGAGCTTGTTGTTCGATTGTGATGCGAAAAGATCCACCTGGAGGCCTGGGACCTTTTGGCATATCCACTGGAATGAGAGCTTGTCCAGAGACCATTCCGATTCTAGTGGAACTGATCGAGACAGGGCGTCTGCTATCACGTTCCTTACTCCCGCCAGATGGGTGGAGGATAGATGCCATTTGTGCTTGGCTGCCAGCGAAAAAATAGCTATCATGACATGGTTCACATGCCTTGACTTGGATCCTCCCCTGTTGATGCAGTGTACTACCACTGCACTGTCCAGTACCAGTTTGATATGAGAGTTCCTGGCTGATGCAGTGTACTACCACTGCACTGTCCTGTACCAATTTGATATGAGAGTTCCTGGCTGATGCAGTGTACTACCACTGCACTGTCCAGTACCAGTTTGATATGAGAGTTCCTGGCTGATGCAGTGTACTACCACTGCACTGTCCAGTACCAATTTGATATGAGAGTTCCTGGCTGATGCAGTGTACTACCACTGCACTGTCCAGTACCAGTTTGATATGAGAGTTCCTGGCTGGTAGAAGCCTCTTCAATGTGAGGAACACTGCCATGGCTTCCAATACATTTATGTGAAGCTGGTGGAACTGAGGGGACCAAGTCCCTTGTACTTTCTTGACTTGAGAGAATCCTCCCCAACCGCTTAGAGATGCGTCTGTGTGAATAACCAACGCCGGAGGGGGGAATTGAAGAGGTACTGATTTGGACAGATTCTTGATTTCCGCCCAGGGGTGGAGGTGATTGTGGAGAAGCGGCGGAATGGCTGACAACTTGTCCCGAGACTTGTTGTTTGCTCTCAAAACGCCAAACCCGATTTATATCCTTTAATTTTGCCTTCAGTAGAACGTCTGTCACTGAGGCGAATTGTAGAGAACCTAGGATTCTTTCCTGGTTTCTCCTTGATGCTTTTTTGCACCTGAGGAATTGTCTCATAGCTTTGGCTATTTCTTTTCTTTTGTCCGACGGAATTGACACTGTGTGGGCATTCAAGTCCCATTGAATGCCTAGCCATTGAAAGCAGGTGTCTGGCGTTAGCCTAGACTTGGATTTGATTATTTGGAATCCCAGATATTCCAGAAATTGAATTACTTTGGCTGTAGCTTTCTGGCATTCTTCGACGGTTGTTGCCCAAACAAGCCAGTCGTCCAGGTACGCTACTACCTTTATCCCTTGAGACCTTAGTTGTTGAACTACTGACTCCGCTACCTTTGTGAATATCCTGGGTGCCACGTTCAACCCGAAGGGCATTACTTTGAATGAGAATACCTGGTTTCCCAGCCTGAAGCCTAGGTACGAGCGGAAGTGTCTCGCTACTGGGATATGATAGTATGCGTCTGTAAGATAGATAGAGCTGGTGACGGCCCCACGGGGAAGTAAGGTCCGCACCTGTGAGATAGTCAGCATTTTGAACTTGTCGCAACAAATGAAAAAGTTTAGACGGGAAAAGTCTAAGATTATTCTTCTTTTGGTTGAGCCTTTCTTTGGCACGCTGAACAAGCGACCTTGAAACTGTAAATGCTTGACTTTTGATACTACCCCTTTCTGAAGTAGTTCTTCGGCATACTCTGTCAGTTCTGTCGTCGGTTGCTGATAGAAGGTCTTGGATGGAGGGGGACCTTTGATCCAGCTCCATCCTAGTCCTTTGGACACAATACTTTGTGCCCAACTGCTGAACCCCCATCTGTGTCGATAGAGGAACAGTCTCCCTCCTACCTGAGGGTTCTCACTGACTTGGGGCTGGTCGAGACCCACGTCCTCCACGAAAGTGCTTACCTCTGATAAGAGCTCTTCCGCCACCTCTGGCGGAATGAACCCCTAGCCCTACTTCCCCTACCAAACTTGTTAAAAGTTTGGAATGCCTGGCCTTCGAAGACTGGGTTGAAGGCCGGAGAGACAGCAAACGAGGTAGAGGGTTGATTCTGAGGTGTCAGGAACAAGATAGGCTGGGCCTGGTTTTTCGAGGTGGAAGGTTGTACCACCTGAGAAACCGGCACTGCTTGGACCATTTGCTGTTGTTGAGGAGCCTGATAGGGAGTAAACTTCCTGGGCTTCTTCGACTTCTTAATAGATGCCGAAGAAGATTCAGGCTTCCTTTTAACTGAAAGGCCCCAACGGACCTTAAGGCTTTGATTCAGCCTTGTGGCCTCATGAAGAACCTCATTCACCAGAGCTTCTGGGAAGAGGTCAGCACCCCAGATAGGGGCGGCAAGCAGTTTGTTAGGCTCATGGCGAATAGTTGCCTTTTGTAGCACATGTTTCCTACAGTTTCTACGCGCAACCACGAAGTCGTAAAGGTCGTACTGAACTGTATGAGTCTGAGCCTTGGCTAAAAGCTTGAATAGAGGTTCCTTGCCATAGGTTATTGCGGCAACCTCTGTCATTACCAAGGCATTCAGCATTCTCCCTAGTCTAGACCTGGCATCAAACTCCGCCTGGACCAGATTGTCAGGTAATCTAGGGAGCCTCTCGCTAAACTGCACTATTGCGCAGTCTGGCTTGAGTTTACCTACCGTGAAAGTGGAAGGTAGGTCCGTCCAAAGTTCTTCAGCACTGGGAAACAGGAGGGATGTTGGCTCCGTTTCGCGGAGCTGTGGCATAGGCTCATCCTTCGTGGCAGCCTGGATAGTCAGCTCTGCTAACTTTGTGGTGAACGGAGTAGGGGTCTCTCCGTCCGCCACAAAGATGGTAAAGGGGCTCTTAAAGGCCTGGAGCTTCGTGTTAACGCAGTCCCAGTCTTCTAAGCTCCTTAGCCACTCCCTCTGGGCCTGATCCCGGCTGTAGATGACAGTTTCCTTTGGGATCCTGTCTTCCCTCCTCATCGCCGCCTCTGTAAGACGGACATAACCCATGAAAGGAGGTTGCAGATCAGTGGGGTGGAACTTGAAGTCCTCTATTCTTTGAGTACCACAGTCTGGAAGCGTCCGCATACCGTCCTTAAAAGGAGTGTACGCTGCTACCCTCCATCGGTTGTTAGCAGAGAAGGAAGGTAGGGAGTCATAATCAGGCATAGGTTGGACGGCTGCAGCAGGCTGTGCGAGAACTGTTGGAGGGTTCTCTCTGAGACCCGCCATGAGGTTCTCTTGATTGGTCAGTCTTTCCGAGATGTTACGAATAGACTGACCAGATTCCTCAAAGGATGTCGAGATGTGTGATAACATCTGTTCAAATTTATCCTGCACTAGGTTGCCCACCAGACTGCCCATTTGCTGCATAATGTTCGCAGCAAATGCGTCTGTGTCAAAAGGAGCTGGGTCCTTAGACACTGTAGGAGTTTTTGGACGCGTCCCAGTAGAGGTAGAAGGCTGAGGATCACTAGAGCCCTGAGCCTTATCCTTTGAGGATTTACTTTTTGACCCCTTTGAGTGTGAGGACGAAGATGACTTCATTCTCTCTGCTCCGGGATGGTGAGCCGGAGACTTACAAGACCCAGAAGACGTAGTTTTTTTGGGCGTTGTCTTCTCCAGGTCTTGATCTCTCGTTTCCCCTTTAATTTGGGGATAGTTTGAGTGGACTTCGGCCTGACCGAAATCTCACTCTCTGAAAATCCTTGGAAAGATGTGGAAGAGCGGACAGGGGAAGAAGAAGATCCAGAAGGACCCAAGGGAAGCCCTTCGGCCCCCAACAAACCTGCCTCAACAAACATACTACCTGGGTCACCTACTGCCATCGGTTCCAGGTTAATGTCTGGGGTCGCCACGTCGTCTGCCAATTCGTGATTACTCTGGGCCGCCAGCACCTGGGCCACCTGGACCTGGATAGACGAGATGTACGGGGCCGCCACTGTCGGGTCAACGTACGAAGTCCGATTTAGCTCCGGGGAAGAGGCGGAGAGCCATACCTTTATCCAAAATGTATGGCTGCCCCTTCGCTACGTTCTTTCCGAAGCCTCCGACCCAGGCCTTCAGGGTGGCTGTCGCGGCGTCCTTCACGGCGGAAGCCTGGAAGAGAAGGTTATTTTAAGCCTCAAGAAAGGCTAGAAAATAGCCAACATATTTCAAGATGTCATCATATTTCATGAACATTCATATATTACTATAATACAGCGGAAAGAGTCCGTTATAAACTTACACCGGAGGTAAATTGTTCCACTAGCTTGTTGTAACATATCGAGCATGCTTCGTGGTGCCATACCGCTGAGTCCCCGAAGCGGATGGCGCAGACGGCGTGTGTCCTGCAGATCTCATGACCGCAGGGATCCGCAGGGATCTTGGAGTACGGCGTTACAGCCGGACTCCTGGCAGTTGGTAGCCTGTAAGTGGACAGATACATGAGTATCAACATTAGTTAATGGGACTAGCCCGTTAAGAAATATAATACTCCGCCATATGCCGGAGCGGAGAATTATGTGTTAACCTTCTCCTGTTCTCTTAAAATTGAGATAGTCCTTAGGTCCGGTATGCTAGTAGAAGGTTCCGGTACGCCGGAGAAGGAGTTTCACCAAACTAGCAATCAGACTCAACGCCGGGGTGGTACAAGTACGGCGGGGAGAAACAAGAGAAAGTTAACCTAATAATAATAAAATAATAGACAAGGAGGAGCATAGCTCCGCTGTAGAAATATTGCAAACCGAAGGAGAACCCGATGAGGGGGCTCCGCCGGTCAGCGGAATTCACACAAAACGATAAAAACAATCATAGGAAGCATGTATGGAGCTCTTCTCCATCACCCCCTCCCCCATAAAGAGCTGGCGGAACCAGTCGATCCCGCCGCGAAGAAGGGGGCGGGAGACCGAGGGTAGGAGAGAGAGCGGTGGGAACCCTAGGGTCTCCCGAACGCAGACGAGCCGGATGGCCAGTCCGACCCAAATGCACCCGGGACCCCCCGTGGAGCCCAAGGAGAGAACGGTATGACAAGATAAAAATATATATAACCCTACCCCCACATGAGACTCCCGTATCCCCTCCGGAGAGGGGAGGAGGGGAGAAAGCTCGGGTGTTACCATGGCAACGTGAGCGAGAGGAACGTGCCTCCCCGACCCCCGTAGGGGTAGGAGAGGGAGGGAGGGGTACTGAGCCGGTGGCTCAGTGTGATCGCCTGGCCCACCGTGAATGTGATATGACCACGTGGACGGTAGGCTCAACGAAGAGGTAGCCTAGGCTACTCTAACCGTCTCAACATGCTACACTAAAATACAAAATAAAATTACTAAATAAAAGAAAAGAAGGGGATCACAGTAAAAGGGAAAAGAGACGTCCTAGAGAGGTTAGGAAACCGCCCCGGGGGGGAGGGCGCCTAACCACTCGGGAGCTGGGCTCTGCTGGTACGTAGGAACGGAGGGCAACTGCCAGGGTGGTAGGACTAGAGAAAAAAGGGACATGAGTCCTAAATGCCTAACAGACCTAGACAAAGGCACATGCATGCATGAACACTGAGCTAAGGCAAAAAGGCACGAGCTTGACCGAGCTGGATTCCCTGAATAGTCAAAATGAACAACAAAATAAAAGCAAAATAATAGCAGAATCTTGCACGTCACGAAGGCATATCATAAAACTGCACAGGACAGTTACAACGGTATAGGAGACCGTAGGAACTGAAAAAGAATTACACGAGGCGAACCGGGTAGGTAAGCCTGTAGCCATGCGATGGGGGCACCGTCATATAACCTAAATAAAGGTAATAAAACGGGCCCTAACTGGCTAAAATTACGTGAAACACTTAGACAGTACTTAACTTAGTTGCAGCAATAGCTAGAAGCTTCATCGTAGTGATAAATCCAAGAAAGAAAGCGAAAAAACACACAGCAAACAAAAACACGTGCGTGTAAGATCTGCTAACAGAAAAGGATGGCCGCTAGAGGCGCTGATGGTGGCGTGGGTGCGCTGATGGTGGCGTGGGTGCGCTGATGGTAGTAGTTGCTGGAGCGGGCTGTGTATCAGCTCTCTCTAGCAGGGGGATTTTGGGAAGGAGATATCTAAATGACAAGAGGCCCGTGGTAGTGGCTTCACTCGCCCCAGAAACCATACCGACACCCTCTTTTTATTTAGGGTGAGCGAGTCAGAGTACTCTGACTTTCCATTTTGGTTTTTTCTCTGGCAATGTTAGCAATTTTTACCTTAGAAATATGAACTAAATGATATATTTCACTAAGCGACACGGGCTTGGCCCAGAAATACAGTTTTTATTGCAGGATTAATACAGTTTTTATTGCAGGATGCAGTAGGCTATCAAATATAAGTACTATAAACTTGATAATCAGTCATTTTGAAGTACGAGCATTTGTTCAACAAACAATACAAAATTTTCTTGAAAGTTTCATTTAAAAAACGGAATATCCGACACAAGAAACGTTTGACAATGAGGTACCACTATAATTGCAAAGACTTCAAAGGAATTAAAAGAAATTTTAGTAAAAATTTTCCTTTTTATTTTTAACAAAAGCCATCTTAACATTGGAAATGTCTAATGTCAGAACGATTTGACTGGAGGCTTTACTCTACATAATTGTACCATGCAACATTCTTTCTCTCTACTAGAGATGTAGTAAATGTGTACGTACACATGTAATAAAGTTTGCTTGCTGAAGACCAGCATTATCTAAGATACCACACATGAGCATAAGTCCTAACAAAACATAGACACACCTCTCACTCTGTAATTATGATTCATCTGTTAGCTGAATATTGTCATGCTGTAATTTGTGAAGAGGTTGCTTTCCTCCTTTAGAGTTACTTGTAATTAATTGGTGCTCGTCTAGGGCCATAAAATCGGCAATTTCTGGCACCATAAGGCGCCAAGTTCCAGTTAGGTGCCAATAATAGTTATGGTGCCATAACATACCTAATAGAAGCACCATTGACCGATTATCCGCGCTATTAGTGCCATGAATCACAGAGTTCATTTAATGGCGGTTTTTGCTTTTTGGCACTCCGCCTAGAACAGAATTCCCGTCGATAACTGGGGACTGCCTGTATTGGTTGTATCATTTGGATTGATGCAGTTGTTGCACTTGTTGCAATGAAAATTTATTTAAGAAGGTTGGTTTGTATAATTAGGAAAACTGAGCATTGCTGTATATCTTTTAATTAATGTACCCTAATTATTTCAAGTTTAGTAGTATAGTAAGGTAAATAAACATTGACAGTTTTAACTATATTTCAGCTTTTGTAAAGTTAAATTAGAGCCATTTTGCCTAGAATTGTGTCATATTGAGTGAGTTGTATGCTAATTTTTCAGTCACGGCAAAAACTTAGTGTAGCTGGACCAAGAATTAAATCACGTTCAGGTCAAGTGGATGGAATGAATTGTGATGATACATTGCCAAAAAAGAGGAAGAGGAGGTCAAAGTAAGTGTTTTGACAGTATTTTTCTTTGCATTGAGATATATCGGAATAGAATATTTATCAATGCAGATAAAGTGTTGCTTGAGGGGTGCATCGAAAATCTTAGGGGACTAAATATTACCCAAGGCAGTTATAACAGAATTAAGTGAGATATGCTGTGCATTGAGCAGAATGGGAGTTAATAGCTTTTTGCAGAAGGGTTTTATAGGTTGGGCATAGAGAGAAAAGATTCAAATTCCTACAAGGACTGAAACAGCTGTAGAAAGGTTAAATACATATAAAGATATTACGGTATGTAGATCTGATAAGGCACCAGTGATTGTGTTAACAAGATGGAGGAGCTGCTTAGGGATGAAAATACATAAAAAGATTCCATAAAAAACCAGTTTTGAGGGATATACAGAGTTATTTCAACAGAAAAGTGAGGGAAGCAATGATAGGAATTAGGGAAAAAGGAGATGGAAGTTTAGAATGGCAGTTAATTTTGGAAGAAAGCCCAGAAATACCTATATCTACAGGAGCCCCAAAATACAGAAGGAAGGATGGTCATTAAGGTTGATTGTGGCCTCCATTAAAGCCCCAGAAATTAGTTTGAAGGGGCGGGGGGTTTCTGGCTAACATGGGAAAATGAGAGCAATTTATCTAATATGCATTTGGTTCATAACGCAGATTAATTGACAAGTTAATTTATATTATGTAGACCCCCTGATTTCAACCCCTTGACAAGGTCTGGGAGCATCTTAGGGATGCACTGTAGGGAGACTATGCTCTTTAATGCCTGCACTCTCTTCTGTGGATTCAACTGAACATTAGGACCTATACCTCCTTGACTCTTCCTCCTCCTATAAATTTTCTCCTTCCCTCCTTTCATTTCTATTCATAGAAACCGAACAACAAATTTCAGCCCTAAAGTTGGTAACTACTCATTAAAGAGACATCCAATGACAGAAATGTCATTCAGATGAATAAAACAAAAGACGTGTCCTCAACAAAAATCCAACGAGCCAATGAGTATTTGTCAATAAAACGTATTGATAATGTAAATGTAAAAATAGAGAAAATGATAGGGTACTTTTGTGTGTACTTCCTGAAAATAATAACAAACCGGTTGAGGAGAATATACTGTAGGACATTCTTAAAATGAGATACGTATCCCAAAGTACAAGGTTGTGAGGTATACATATATACAGTCAGTCTCCACTTATTGATGGCATCGGTTAACGGCATTTTGAGTTTACGATGCTTGGCTGACTAAGTTTACCAGATTTTCAGTGCCGGTAAGCAGTTTATCAGCGTTGGTAGGAGGTTTATCAGCATTTGTAAGCAATTATCAGTGCTGGTAAGTGGTTTATTGGTGTCGGAAGAGGTTTATTGCGCTTATGGCATTGTAAACGCCATTTATTACCATAATTAGTGTGATGTTCCGGGTGACAGTGATTTTCAGTTCATCAACACTCAACCAGGAATGGAACCCTTGCTATTAATTGGGGACTGCCTGTAATACCAAGTAAAGAGAATAATAAAATACTAAGAATTGCAAAAATAAAATTTGAAGATCAAGATCTACCTCAAAAAAATAAAAATTTGGGGTAGAAATTGAGAACTGAGACCTTATGTTTCAAAACCATTGCAGTGTCAAAATTTTAGTAAATACAGGCACACAAAGAAAAACTGTCGAAATGAATATGTATGCACTCATTGTTGATCTGACGATGGAAATGCTTTGAGCCAAAGTGTGTAAACTGTGAGATTGCATGAATTGTATATACAATACAGAACTGAAAATCTTACAAGAAAGCACTGGGATGTCTATAAAAGAAGCTAAATTGGAATTGAAAGTAAGAAGAATTCAAGATCCATCTAAGAAACACATATTCTTCAATAATAAGAACCAGTGATGAAACAAAACCCATTCAAATAGAAGTAGTGGAGTTCAGAAAAGGATTTTGACGGAGGAAAAATCTATTTCTGGGTGATTGGCTCGTGTCGCCCTATGAAAGTATCCTTAATATCATTCTTTCTAGGTAAAATTAATCTAAAATTACCAGAGAAAAACAAAATAAAGAAAATGTCAGTAAAACCTGACTCGCTCACTCTCTTAAAAGAAACGTGTCGGTATGAGAATATAGGCGAGTGGGATCACTACCACGAGTCATTCACCATTTAGACCTTCCAACATAAAATCCCCACCAGAGAGAGCTGATACCAAAGGGTGATGCGGCCGCTACTACTACTACTACCGACGCCACGGACAGCAGCGCCCCTAGCGGTCATCCTTAATCTATGAACATCTTGTCCTGCAGGGTGGGTAAAAGAAGACAGGGTGGGTTTCATAGGGCGACACGAGCCAATCACCCAGAAATAGATTTTTCCTCCGTCAAAATCCATTTTCTGGGCTCAGCTCGTGTCGGCCTATGAAAATATACCAGAGAAACAGACAAGATGGGAATAAGGACAAATGAAACCCAATAGTAAAAAAGAGATATATAATATAAGTGAATCAGAGACATTACAGTATACAAACAAAGTACTTAAAACTAACTTATCCTAATACAATGGCATGATAAAGAAAGCAGTCAGTATAAAGTACTTAAAAATTAACTTATATTAGACATAGTAACATATAATAATGTAATGGCAAATAACAAGGAGTGATTCACTTAAATAAGATATTTACAAAATATACAAACACATTGTGTTCTACCCTAGCATAAAAATAAGGGTAGAAACACTGAAGTACATTATATGTACATAATGTGGATGTCCCTAGCAAAAAAATAAGGGACAATCCACCAATATTATTCTAGCGGCTAAGGCTAGAGTATTCCGAGTAGCATGGCAATAGGGTGAGGCATGTTGGACGAGGTAGGTAGAAAGGAGACCTGGATCTATACTACAACTACTATGCAGTATCAGGAGAAACAATGTTTCCCGCTGCTACTGCAGAAAATTTTAAAGATTCCAAGGACTTTAGATAATGACGTTTAAAGACTGTCGGTGATTTCCATCCAGTATACTTTTTATATGTTGAAAGTAATTAATTGAGGTGGCTACTCCTCTGATGTCATGTGCTTTTGGAAATGAATCAGGATTGGCTTGTTTAATGAAGTAAAGGATCTGTTGTCTGATTCCTTTTACTGATAAAGTGCCACCTTTTTCTCTCATAAAGAGAGAACCTGAGGATCTTGAGGATGTACGAGATAGAAAGGCTCTTAAAGTTGATACTGGGCAGAGAGAAGGATCTTGCGGAAGTGGGATGACTCTCTAAGGAGCCCACCTTGCAAGGGGATCCTCATTTTTAGCTAAAAAGCTACGATCCGGTGAAAGTAGAACTTCTCCTGAGGGGAGGAATTCCACATGACCCGCATCTCTGGATAGAGCCGACAGTTCTGAAATTCTGGCTCCTAAAGCCAGGTTTAATAAAAATAACGTCTTTCTAAGAAGCATTATAAAAGTGCAAGACGAGTTGTCAGTATCTGAGGCTAGTTTGAGGACATCATTTAAGAACCATGAAACTGCAGTAGGCCTTTGAGAGGGTCTAAGTCTAGCACAGGCTTTGGGAATAGATGTAAAGTAAGAATCTGTTAGGTCTATTTGGAAACCCAACTGAAAGATTTTCTTCAAAGCCGATTTATGAGTAGTAATAGTGCTAGCTGCTAAGCCTTTTTCAAACAAAGATCTGAAAAAGGATATAGCTAAGTTAACTGTCATGGTTGTGGTGTTCGATTCTTTCAGGAAGGATGCTAATTTTTTAACAGCTGAGTCATATTGTCTAATAGTTGACTCTCTTTTATCTGATTCTAGGAAGAGGATGTTTTGTGGATCAATGTTAGCATCTTTGTTAGCCGCAAACTTCATGAAGTCCATAAAGTTAGGGTCTGAAGAATTCCTGAGGAAGCGAACACAGTCCTCATTTGTACTGATTGTGACAGCTTGGGATTGGGAATCCGTTGAGGTCGAAGACCCAATTCCAGAAGCAGAGGATACCAGTTGCTTTTTGGCCAGTCTGGAGCAATCAGTGCTACTAGTCCCTTGAAAGTCCTCAGCTTGCTCAAGACCTTCAAAAGAAGATTCACTGGAGGAAAAACATAGATTTTCCTCCACTGATTCCAATCTAACGACAGGGCATCCGTGGCATAAGCCAGAGGGTCCAGGTTGGTGGCCACATAGCAAGGGAGCTTGTGGTTCGCTTGTGAGGCGAAGAGATCCACTTGGAGACCTGGGACTCTCATGATTCCAGAGGGACTGACTGGGACAAGGCGTCTGCTATCACATTTCTTACCCCCGCCAGGTGAGTGGCGGACAGATGCCATCTGTGTTTGTCTGCTAGTGCAAAAATGGCTATCATGACATGATTCACGTGTTTGGATTTGGACCCTCCCCTGTTGATGCTATGTACTACTACTGCACTGTCCAAAACCAGTCTTAGATGAGACTTCTTCGGGGGAAGGAGTCTCTTCAGGGTAAGAAATACTGCCATCGCTTCCAGGACGTTTATGTGAAGTTGGCGGAACTGAACCGACCAAGTCCCCTGAACTTGCTTGAATTGAGAATATCCCCCCACCCGGACAGGGAGGCATCCGTGTGAATGGTTAACACTGGAAGGGGATATTGAAGGGGTACTAACTTTGGCAAGGTTTTTCACTTTTGTCCATGGACGGAGCTGGTTGCGAAGGATCTGTGGGATCACTGACAACTTGTCTCGAGATTTGGTGTTTGCTCTTGATCGCCAAACTCGATTTATATCTTTCAGCCTTGCTTTCAGGAGGATGTCTGTCACTGAGGCAAACTGGAGAGAACCTAGGATTCTTTCCTGGTTTCTCCTTGATGTTTGTTTGCATTTGAGAAATTGTTTCACAGACTTGACTATTTCTTTTCTTTTGACCACTGGAATTGACAGATTGTGGGAAGACAAATCCCATTGGATTCCTAGCCACTGAAAACGAGACTCCGGAGTGAGCCTGGATTTCGTTTTGTTTATCTGGAACCCCAGATGTTCCAGAAATTGAACTACCTTCTTTGTGGCTTTGAGACATTCCTCGACCGTTGGTGCCCAGATCAACCAATCGTCGAGGTATGCTGCTACCATTATCCCTTGAGTTCTCAACTGCTGAACTACCACTTCTGCTACTTTCGTGAATACCCTGGGGCTACATTCAGACCGAAGGGCATCACTTTGAATGAGAACGTCTGATTTCCTAGTTTGAAGCCTAGGAGTGGCCGGAAGTGTCTGGCTATAGGGATATGATAGTATGCGTCTGTAAGATCGATGGAGGTTGTGACGGCCCCACGGGGAAGTAAAGTCCGTACCTGCGAGATGGTGAGCATTTTGAACTTGTCGCAACGAATGAAAGAGTTTAGCTTTGACAAGTCTAAGATTACCCTTCTTTTTGTTGAGCCTTTCTTTGGCACGCTGAATAAGCGACCTTGAAATTTTAGATGCTTGACTCTCGCAATAGCTCCTTTCTGAAGGAGTTCCTCCGCATAATCTGTCAATTCCTTTGATGGTTCCTGATAGAATGATTTGATTGGAGGGGGATCTTTGATCCAACTCCAACCCAATCCTTTGGACACGATGCTCTGTGCCCATTTGCTGAACCCCCACCTGTGACGGAAGAGGAACAGCCTCCCTCCTACCTGGGAGCCTCACTGTTGTTGGGCGGGTTGACCTCCGCGCCCTCCTCTGAATTGTCTACCTCTTGCAGCTCTTCCTGTGCCACGCTGGCGAAAGTGGCCCCTCGCCCTGCTACCCCTAGAGAACCTATTAAAGGCTGGGTAGGCCTGGCTTTCGTACATAGAATTGAAGGCTGGCGAGACTGCGTAGGAGGTTGACGGTTGACTCTGAGGAGACAACAGGAGGATGGGTTGAGTCTGTTTTGAAGTAGACGGCTGTCCCTGTTGAGTAACTGGGACGGCCTGAACAAACTGCTGTTGCTGCTGGTAAGGCTGGAACCTTCTTCCTGTCTTCTTAAGCTTCTTACCAGCAGCAGGGGCGGTCTCTTGTTTCCTCTTGGAAGAGATGCCCCATCTAGCCCTAAGGCTCTGGTTGAGCCTAGCAGCCTCGTGGTGCACCTCGTTCACAGAGGACTCTGGGAAGAGGTCCGCACCCCACATGCTGGAAGCCAGGAGTCTATTAGGCTCATGCCTGATAGTGGCCTCCTGCAAGACGTGCTTTCGGCAGTTCCTCCTAGCTAGGAAGAAGTCGAAAGCATCAGCTTGGACTGTCTGGAGCTGAGATTTGGCCAGAATCTTGAATAAAGGTTCTGTGCCATAAGACAGGGCAGCCATTTCTGTAATGATTGAGTTAAGGGACCTCCCAAATCTTGTTCGAGCATCGAACTCTGCCTGAATCAGGGTATCAGGCGGTCTTGGAAGCTTCTCGCCAAACTGGTCCATTGCGCAGTCTGGCTTAAGCTTACCAATCGAGAACGTGGCAGGCAAGTTCTCCCACAATTCTCCAAAGGCTGGGAAGAGCGGAGAAGTAGATTCCGCTTCCCTCAGCTGTGGCATGGGCTCGTCTTTGAGGACTGCCTGAAGAGTCGCTTCCACTATTTTGGTAGCGAACGGAAGAGAAGCCTCCTCCTCCGTAGCGAAAATAGTGAACGGACTCTTGAAAGCTTGGAGCTTAGTGTTAGTACACTCCCAATCCTCCAGGCAGTGAACCCATTCCCGCTGTGCGTGATCCCTACTATACAGCACAGTCTCTCGGGAAATCTTGTCCTCTCTAGTGAGAGCAGCAACGGTCAGCCTAGCATACCCAATGAAAGGCTGAGTCAGTCCAGGAGGATAGAACTCAAAGTCCTCAATTCTTCGAGTTCCACACTCCGGGATAGAGATCATGCGTCCTTGAAGGGGGCATAAGCGGCCACTCTCCATGGGTTATCCATGGAGAAGGCTGGTAGGGATTCGTAGGGAGGTAACTGCAAAATGCCAGTACCTGCTATGGGGGAGCTTGGCTGAGGAACCTGACTAAGTCCAGCAAAACGGTCCTCTTGCTCTCTAAACTCTGTTAGAGAGATCCTGAATGGATTGGCCAGACTGGTTGATGGTGTTTGACAGCTGCGCAAACATCTGTTCAAACTTAGACCCGAGGGTGGTCATCCTCGAGCCAACCATCTTTCCCACTTGCTGCATCACAACTGCCGAAAAGGTGGTGGGATCAAAGGAGCTCGGTCCCGCCACCCCAACAGGAGTTACCGGAGTGGATCTGGTGGATGCCGGAGAAGGCGTTGGCTCGGCTGGAGCACGAGCCTTCTCCTTAGAAGCCTTGCTTCTAGAGCTCTTAGAGTAAGAAGAGCTCGGCTTTGCCTTCACCGCGTCAGCGTAGGAAGTCGTAGACTTCCTAGCTGAAGAAGACGACGACTTCTTAGAAGTCGTCTTATGGAGAGTCTTCTGTTCTCTCTGTCCCTTCACCGTAAAGCCTTGGAAAGAGGCAGAAGAAAGGACAGGGGAAGAAGGTCCAGGAGCGCCCAAGGAAAGACCTTGGGCGCCCGACACACCTACCTCAACCAACAAATCCTCTGGCCCTACCGCCATAGGCTCGATGTTCAGGTCCAGGTTAGCCACATCTGGGACCGGCTCCTGCGTGGAGACGGACCCGAACGCCTGCTGCACCTCCTGCTGGATCGAAGCTATGAGAGGGGCTGCCGAGATGGGGTCAACATAGCCGGTCGACTTGCCACCGGGGAAGATCTGAACGGCCAACTTCTTGTCCAGAATGTACGGCTGGCCCTTGGCGGCGTTCTTCCTGAAGCCGCCCACCCAAGCCTTCAGGGTTGCCAAGGCGACTTCCTTCACGGCGGCAGCCTGAAAGAGAAGGCGAAATGAAGCTTCTAGCGGCGGAGACAGGGTTGAACAAAGCTTAAAACTAAGTGTTATTAGTGATAAGACCAAGAAGTCTAAGAGTAGACTTACCCCACCCAACAGCTGACTAACAAGGTCGTAGCAGATGGTGCAAGCTTCTGGGTGCCAGACGATCAGTCCATTGTGGGTGGTGGCACACGGGGCGTGAGTCCTACACTCTTCATGGGCGCAGGGGTCGTAGAGTGTTGCGTTGCAACCCGGGACCTGACAGTTGGTAGCCTGTAAGTGGAGAGATACATAAGTATCAGGTGCACACTTACAGCCTAACAATTGCTCCGCTGCATGCCGGAGCGTGAAAGTTAGATTAAACCAGAGCCCCGCCTTAATACGTGTGGTAACTAGGCGGTTGGAGTTGTCTAAGGCTACGCCGGAGACAGGAAAAAGATTCCAACCAGGAGTGGTGAGGAGCCATGAAACCACGACGGAGATGGCACACATAAATAAATTAAAACTAAAATTCACCGTAATATTAGGGTATATCCGTATATATAACGAAGTACGTATAAAATTTCCCGTCTACTAGAAGAGTGCCCGGGTAAGGAGCGAGCTCTCCTCCGGTAGTGGAAAAATGGATATAGTAGGCAAGCAACAGACCACTAGTAATGTCCACCCCGCCCGCTGGCGGAGCCAGACGAACCTATAACCAAAGGGGCCCCCGGCTTCAGCGGAGGCTCCGTTCATTGCAGTAGGTGGGGGGTCCCGGCGTAACACGGCGGGAGAGAGAGAGAGGGGGGGTGGCCTACCCCTCCCCGTCCCTACAGCTACCCGCTCGGTGACCCGGTACCCGAGACAAGTGGTTGCCCTGTACCCCAGCTGGGAGGGAGCTCCTGGCCTCCTCAGAGGGAGAGGGAGGAAGGCTACTGTGGTTGTCATGGCAACCAAGGAGTCCCCCCAGACCCCTCCCTATACCTGGTAGGAAGGGAAGGGGAAGGGTAAGGTGCTATGGGACACGTGATCGCAGGTGGCCTAAGCCGCGATAGCAACACAACCATGGAGGGGCCACGTGAACCAGACTGTACCAACACATGGTACATGCACCTAGGCTAGCCTAACACCCTAAATAACACTGATAATACATCGTAAAGGGGGAAAAGACACTTTTAGTAAAAGAGAAAGAAGCCCAGGAGGAGGCAAGCTGTTCCGAAGAACAGTTGACTACTCGGAGCCAGAGGTAGCCGATGTAGAGCAAGAGCCGGGAATTTGGGCCAGAAACACGGTATAGCCCTAAATACCAAACTAAGAGAAATGGTAAAAGGGCTGTCCTAGCTATAAAAACGATGTAATAAACGATGAACGTAATATAGTAAGCCCATAAGTATAAGATGTCCCAGTATGGGAGACCGGGAAATCTTAACACGAGGCGGCACGCAGCCGCCACGAGTCAACCTGGAGACCGTATATGACCTATTAAGAAGGAAGATACTGGTCCCTGGAAGACTAAAAAACTGTAAAATACTACTTATGAGGCACTTAACTTAGCCGATGCGATAGCTGCACGTTCCATCGTAATGACGAGGTAAAATTACGAAAACACAACACGAGAGGAAAAAGCACTCAAGCGCTGCGAACTTAATGATTAAGGATGACCGCTAGGGGCGCTGCTGTCCGTGGCGTCGGTAGTAGTAGTAGTAGCGGCCGCATCACCCTTTGGTATCAGCTCTCTCTGGTGGGGATTTTATGTTGGAAGGTCTAAATGGTGAATGACTCGTGGTAGTGATCCCACTCGCCTATATTCTCATACCGACACTTCTTTTATAGAGTGAGCGAGTCAGTTTTACTGACATTTTCTTAATTTTGTTTTTCTCTGGTAATTTTAGAATAATTTTACCTAGAAAGAATGATATTAAGGATACTTTCATAGGCCGACACGAGCTGAGCCCAGAAAAGTAAATTTCAAGGAGAAATTAATGCTTTAAGGAAAAAAACTAAAATGGTAAATTTTAAAGAAATACACATGAAATGGATAATATTTTATCAAATTTATTTGAAATATTAATGGACACAGGTGCACAGGTGGATGCTACTACAGAAGTAACAGGAATATTGTAATGGACTAGAAACTAAAGATAAAAAAGACCTTTGGAGAGAACCACCCAGCACGGAGAAACCAACTGTTATTAGAAAGACACCGGTTAAACCAAATACAAAGGATATGAAGAAAGAACAAAACAAGCTAAGAATATACGTACCTTATCTCTTAAAATATTAGTAAAACTATGGATGCAGATATCCAAAACACTGAAGTATAAGAGAACCATACCACAGTAAACCCCCGGATTCACGGGGATGTGAACCACACACGCATACGAATACTTATAACCCCTCAGAAAATGCGTAGAACTGCCTATTTTGAAGGTTCAAGCACAGACAAAAAAAATTTAAAAATGATTATGCAGTTGAACCTCTTAAAACTGCCATTCTGTGGTCCAGGAACTCACCTGCCATTTGTTTGTGGCCACAGCAATTTTGACAGCAAAAAATTGATGTATCTCTCTTGTATTCATGAATGTTAGTAATAAAAATGTGTGAAGTCAAATACAGTGGTCCCCCCGTATTCGCGGGGGATGCGTACCGGACCTCCCCGCGAATAGTTAGAATCCGCGAATGTTTGGAACCCCTATAAAAACGCTAAAAACAGCCTATTTTGTTAGTTAAAACTTAAGAAAAACCACTAAAAATTTTCATACTTGGTTTTTTTAATAGTTTTATCACAAAAAGTGCATTTTATGATGAAATTGATAAAAAAAACCAGGAATATGTGGATATTTTTCATAGAAAAATACAGCGAATGCGCGAATTTTCCGCGAATAATGCAGGGAAACGTTCCCGAGAGAAATCTGCGAATGTGTGAGTCCGCGAATCCGGAGAACACGAATACGGGGGGTCCACTGTATGTTGTCTATGTTAATTCAACTATGTTTTCGATATTAACTTTAAATCAACAAATACATTTTTTTTAAATGTTCCACTTGAGAAGGTTCTACTAAATCTAAACAATGATTCATATGGCATCACACGAATTCCTTATATATAGAATACTTAAAAGACTTATAAGTGATATAGTTTTGATCTTATCTTTTATATAGCTGTATATTTACAAATATGATATGGCACCCATATGATGATCAGATGATGCTAGAGGTAAGAAGCACAAGCATAAATCTATATCTCCTCTTGAAAATGTTTATCTCATTAGCAAATAGTTTAGTGTTAATTTTCTTCAATAGATGGTGGTCTGCTTTCTTTACGTTTTGACGACGACATTCAAATAAACTATGATTGCGGAAATTCATTCTTTTATTTTTGTCATCTCATTACAATTTACAATGTGAATAAATGGCAAAGAAACTAATTGTGGTAATTATGAAAATTTAGGATATGAAAGTCACCAATAATATTATGCAAATTGTGAGAAAAGTTAATTACTGTAGTTGAATTTCAGCTAGGCTAAGTTGGGAATGTAGGCAAAAATAATGTGTTAAATAGAGTATATTCACTGTTTTAAAGAAAATTGTACAGTCTGAAGTTATAAAGTAGTAAAATAACAATGTAACAATGTATGGGTAATAAAATGATAAAAATTGGTCATAACTTCGCCAAGTAATAGGCTAAGTTGGCAGCTAGGCTATTTGTATGTAGGATTAGCTTGCAAGACTATGCTTAAATAGTCTTAATTTTTTTAGGGGTGTATTCTATATTAAGGGATTTTCTGTGGTCCACCAGTGGCCTGGTTCCAAGGTTCCCGGATTTAAGAGGTTGAACTTTACCTAAGTATTTAACCCTTAAACGCCGACTGGACGTATTTTACGTCGACATTTTTTGTCTCTCGGGTGCCTACTGGACGTATTTTACGTCGACATACAAAAGTTCTTTTAAAAATCTGCGTAAAAAATACTTTTAGGCCTACCAGCCGAAAACTCTTGAATCATGCGCCTTGGGGGATGCTGGGAGTTCACGGATCAAGGTGTTGTTTTGTTTACAATCGTTACGCAGGCGCGCAAGCGCGAATTTCTTTCTTGCCGCACTAAAAAGTATCTGTGACACATCTTGGAAATTTTTTCGTCACATTGACATAATTTTTGTACCATTTTAAATTAGCCGTTACATGGAATATTATATATGAAAATGTGTGCATTTTTATGTAGAATACAACAAAAAAATACTCATGATTGTAGCTTTTATCAGTTTTGAGATATTTTCATATAAATAACGATAAGTGCCAAAATTTCAACCTTCGGTCAACTTTGACTCTACCGAAATGGTCGAAAAACGCAATTGTAAGCTAAAACTCTTATATTTTAGTAATATTCAATCATTTAACTTAATTTTGCAACTAATTGGAAGTCTCTAGCACAATATTTTGATTTATGGTGAATTTATGAAAAAACTTTTTCCTTATGTCCGCGCGGTAACTCTTCCGAAAAAAATCCATACATGCGATTGTGGTAATGTTTGCACCATTTAAATTAGCCGTTACATAAAGTTTTATATATGAAAATGTGCGAAATTTCATGCACAATACAACTTAAAACAACCCATGGTTGTAGCTTTTATCAATTTTGAAATATTTTCATATAAAAAATGATAAGTGACAAATTTTCAACCTTCGGTCAACTTTGACTCTACCGAAATGGTTGAAAATGCAATTGTAAGCTAAAACGCTTATATTCTAGTAATATTCTAGCATTTACCTTCATTTTGCAACAAATTGGAAGTCTCTAGCACAATATTTCGATTTATGGTGAATTTATGAAAAAAATAACATTTTCTTTACGTCCGCGCGGTAACTCTTCCGAAAAAATCATACGTGCGATTGTGGTAATGTTTGCACCATTTTAAATTAGCCGTTACATAAAGTTTTATATATGGAATTGTGCGCAATTTCATGCACAATACAACTAAAAACAACCCATGGTTGTAGCTTTTATCAGTTTTGAGATATTTTCATATAAATAACAATAATTGCCAAAATTTCAACCTTCGGTCAACTTTGACTCTACCGAAATGGTCGAAAAACGCAATTGTAAGCTAAAACGCTTATATTCTAGTAATAGTCAAGCATTTACCTTCATTTTGCAACAAATTGGAAGTCTCTAGCACAATATTTCGATTTATGGTGAATTTATGAAAAAAATAACATTTTCTTTACGTCCGCGCGGTAACTCTTCCCCGAAAAAAATCATACGTGCAAGTGTGGTAATGTTTGCACCATTTTAAATTAGCCGTTACATAGCCGTTACATAAAGTTTTATATATGAAAATGTGCGCAATTTCATGTAGAATACAACCAAAAATAGTTGAAGGTTGTAGCTTTTTTCATTTTTGAAATATTTGCATATAAATCACGATAAATAGAAAAAAAACCACGTTCGGTCAACTTTGACTCTACCGAAATGGTCGAAAATAAAAAACGCAATTGTAAGCTAAAACTCTACAGTCTAGTAATATTCAGTCATTTATCTTCATCTTGAAACAAATTCGAAGTCTCTAGCAAAATATTTAGATTTATGGTGAATTTAAAAAAAAACTTTCCTTCCCTCCGCGCGCGGATTCTCTGCCACAAATCTCCGAAATGCGTACGTACCATTCTCGGAATATTTGCTCCGTTTCATATTAGGCATTTCATTGAGTTTTATATATGAAAATGTGCGCAATTCTATGTAGAATGAAACTAAAAATATTTGAAGGTTGTAGCTTTTCTTATTTCCAAAATAATTGCATATAAAAAATATATATATAAAAAAATTCGACATTCGGTCAAATTTAACTCGTCAGATATGGTCGAAAACGGCAATTGTAAGCTAATACTCTTACAGTATAGTAATATTCAATCATTTGTCTTCATTTTGATAGAAATTGGAAGTCTCTAGGACAATATTTAGATTTATGGTGAATTTTTGAAAAAAATATTTGTTTACGTCCGTGCGTTACGAATTAATGCATTATTTTGTGATAATATTTTCTCTGTGTTGCTTTTATCGTTTTACAATGTGTTATATACGAAAATGATCGCAATTTAGTGTAAATTACAACGAAATAAAAAGTAACTTGTTACCTTTAACTGTTTTGCCCACAGCGCTATTTGAATACAATTATATATGAAATTTTGTTTTTGCGCTATCATATATCGCATTATTTATATATGATAATGATAATTTTTTTCATTTCTGATGGTTGCATACTAAACTTCAGCCAATGACAAAAAAGGAGCCAAAAATGAACTCTTAATCTTGAAAACTAAGCGCGCTGTGATTTTTTGAAAAAAATATTTTTTCCGCTTCCGCTCTCACTCTGAAACACCTCCGGCACACGGGAAACAATTTTTTTTTTACCGCTTCGGCGTAAGAGGGTTAACAGATAATAAACCAAACCTGTCAAGACCAGTCCTTTCCAAATCATTTCTGATAATGCATATAAAGAGAAGAGAGTAAATGAGAAGACTCCATCCAAAGGACCTTCCACGAAGCCCAAAAAATAGTTTTCATGTCAATACTACAATGGAACTGTAGAGGTCTCTTGGCTCAAAGCAAAGAGCTGAGGATACTGCTCCATGCCCATAGCCCAGGCATTGTGTGTCTCCAGGAAACTAAGCTTCGAAGCACACAGTATAATCCTGGATTAAAGTACAGTAGTATATATAATTCTCCACCACTAATAGGAGATAGAGCTAAGGGAGGTGCAGTACTTAATGTGCATAAGCTGTAGCAGTAACTTTTATTTTAGACAAGAAGATTACAATCTGCTCCATCTACCTTCCTCCTGATTTGGACTTCACTTATTCATTTACCGATCAATCAGCTTCCTACTCTGTTCCTCCCCCTTGGAGATTTTAATGCTCACAGCCCCATTTGGGTTGGGCACTTGGCAGATGCAAAGGGTAGGATGTTGGAAGGTATTATGGATTGTCACAAAATTACTCAACTTGATAATGGAACCATGACGTATAATAATATCTACTCCAATTACCCACTCTGCTATTGATCTGAGCATTTGCTCATCTAGTACTGATATTGATTATGAATGGTCAATTTATAAATATCTAAATGGGAGTAACCACCTCCCAATTCATATAAAATTGGTTAAGAATCAGCCATCTGAGTCACCACCTAAATGAAAGGTAGATGAAACAGACTCAAAGAAATTTAGTGATACTACTGTCATGGAGAAGAATGAAAAATCATTTCCCTCCATTTTAGAGGCATATAATTTTTTTAATGACTACCATCAACAATGCAATTGCCTCAGTTCCAACAACAAAAGGAAAGACCTCTAGACCAGCAGTTCCTTGATGGAACAAAACCTACAGTAGTATGAGAAAGATCACTAGAAAATGTTATAAAAATTATGAGAAGAGTGGAACTGCACAAGCCAAAGTTATTTACCAACATGCTGTGGCCAAGCAAAATAAATATTTTAAAAAGGCAAAAAGAGATTCGTGGATGTGCTACATAAATGACATTAGCTCAAAATCGCCACTCAAAACGATTTAGAAGAAAATTAAAAATTTTAATTTTCTTCTAAATCGTTTTGAGTGGCGATTTTGAGCTAATGTCATTTATGTAGCACATCCACGAATCTCTTTTTACGTTTTTAAATGGCAAGATTATCCCTGAAGCTCTGCCTACCCTTAAGATAAACAATGACCTAATTACCCAACCAGATAGGTTTGCGGAAAAGTTAGGGGAACATTTCTGGAATATTGAGTAGTGAGAACTATTTTCAGGAGTTTCAAGACATTAGAAATGCCCAGATTTCTCTTGATTTAAATGAAAATAATTTTGAACCATATGCCAAATTTACACAAGAGGAACTCAAAGATGCCTTGCTAAATATACCAAAGCATCAGCCCCTGGTGAAGATAAAATACTTAATGAAATGCTGAAACATCTCCCAGAAAAGTCAAATGAAATTTCTTCTAGATATAATAAGTGAAATCTGGGAAAAGCATTATTCCTAAGAGCTGGAAATTATCATTAATCATCCCCATGAAGAAACCAAACAAGGATCTTTCTTTCCCTAGCAGCTACAGCTCTCACCAGTTGTGTTTGTAAGCTGATGGAAAAGATGATTAACACCAGACTTGTATGGCACTTGAAAACAAATAAATTGCTTTCTCCATTCCAGTTTGGCTTTAAGAAAACTAGATCTACTTTGGATCCCTTCCTCAGGCTTTTGAACCAAACACAACAAGATTTTGCTAAACAGAGCCAAACAATAGGAGTTTTCTTTGATTTGGAAAAGGCATATGGCACCGCATGGCGTTTTTGGTATCATAAAAAAGTTTTATAAGATGGTCATTAAAGGAAAAATGATAAGATATATAAATTCATTTTTATCAGTTGGAAGTCATGTTCCTCAGGGTAGTGTCCTTAGGGTCACCCTCTTTGCTATAGCCTTTAATGATATATTAGAAAATATACCATCATCAGTAAAAGGCGCTTTATTTGCAGATGATTTGGCTCTGCACTGCACAGGATATGATGCAGTGTCTGCTAGCAAGTTCATGCAAAGAGCCATCAGTAAAGTAGCAAGTGGGCTAGTGAACAAGGATTTCGATTTCCCGAATAAAAAACTGTTGCTGTTCAGTTCTGCAGGCGCTGAACTAAGGAAACCATTTAACTTTTACCTTAAGTGGAACTATTTTACCTTACTCCACTGAAGTAAAATTTTTACTAATGGTCTTTGATGAAAAGCTCACTTGGAATAATCATATTGCCCAGTTAAAAGTGAAAGTGAAGAGATCACTAAATATTCTAAAAGTAGTATCTAATTTTAATTGAGGTGCTGATAAGAAATAGATGTTAAGGCTTTACAATGCAGTATGTTTTATCTAAGTTAGACTATGGCTGCCGAGTATACTCATCTGCTTCAAAGACTTAACTTAAGGAATTGCACAATGTGCATAATATGGGGCTAAGGATCTGCACTGGAGCTTTTAGAACTTCACCCATTGAAAGTAGTATGTAGACTCCCATCAGCTACCACTGGACCTAAGGAGGCAGGGGCTAGGTCTGAGATACACCATGTGGCTGAAAAGCAATAGGGAGAATCCTTCTTTTGAGATCTTGAAAAGGTGTGATTCAAGTCTTTTAGATTTAGTAGATCTTCAACACATTTCAAATCAGACAGCTGGGTGAACTGGAGGATGAAAATATAAAAATGCCGCAGATCCTACAAGCAGGGTTGGGGTCAATTATAAATTGAATTGGAATTGATGTAAAATTGCATGAATTGGAATTGAAAAAGAAATTTTGAGATAATTGGAATTTATTTGGACTAGATACCAAAATAATTGGAATTGGTGCCAAAAAATTTAGAGGAATTGATATGAATTGATGCTAAAATGCAGTGAATTGATGCTAAAATGCTGCAAATTGATATGAATTGATTGACACATGACACACCCTTACATGTATAAAAAATCTACAGCTGGACCTTCACACACCATCTCATTAAGGCTAAATAACAGGAATTAAGCCTCACATTCTTAAACATGACATGTTATAAAAAGATATATCTTTATAGAGATAGAATAAGGCTATAAGAGTAGAACATATGAATGATGGGCTATTAAGGGATTTTGACGTAAGGAAAAATCTATTTCTGGGCGATTGGTTCGTGTCGCCCAGCGAAATATCCCTTTAATCCATTATTTCTAAGGTAAATGCACTAACACATACCAGAGAATAAATAAAATAAAGAAAAGGTCAGTACTACTGACTCGCTCACCCTCTAAGAGGGCGTCGGTATGAACACTAGGGCGAGTGAGACCACTACCACGAACCACTTACCAATAGGAATCTCCTATGACAAAACCCCCACAAGAGGGGAGCCGACCCACAGAGTGGGCAGCAACTACTACTACTCCATCCCATGCTGCCGACTGCTGCGCCTCTGGTGGCCATCCTGAAGTTAGCAGACAATCTTGAGCGCAGGGATGGGTAGGGTGGGATTTCGCTGGGCGACACAAACCAATCGCCCAGAAATAGATTTTTCCTTACATCAAAATCCCTTTTCTGGGCTCAGTTCGTGTCGCTGCGCGAAATCGTACCAGAGAATTAGCACAAGATTGTAAGAAAATAAATAAATAAGGTCTCAATAAAACTTAAAATAAAATAAAGAAATATAATTGCTAAGAAATATACATATACACAATTATACAAGTTAGAAAATATTCCTTAAAATTAACTTAAAGTTAACATATATGTACAGGGCTTACATGGAATATATGTTGATCTTAACATTTGTGTATAGTTAATATGTACAAAGTAAATAAAGCAATTATAATAATAAATTGAATTTGAACAAACTTAGGAAATAATATAATAAACAAATGTATATGACTTAGTATACAAAACCCGTAACCATTGCAAATGTAGATGTGTCACCCTAGCATAAAAATAAGGGGACCACATCATAGAGATCAGAATATACAAACAATTGTGGGTGACCCTAGCAAAAAAATAAGGGACACCCACTGTACCATCACCAGAGCAGCTAAGACTCAAGGTAGACGTAGATGAACATGGTAGGTATAGACAAACTGTTGAATGAGATAGGTAGAAAGGAGAACTGGATCTTCAACTTAAGATTAAGCAGAGTCGGGGGAAACTATGTTACCCGCCGCAACTGCTGAAAATTTCAGAGCTTCCAAGGACTTTAAGTAATGACGCTTAAATACTGTCGGCGATTTCCATCCAGTATACTTTTTCAAATCATCAAAATTCATGTGTTGGAAATAGTTAATTGAGGTGGCAACTGCCCTGACATCATGAGCTTTAGGGAAGGAATCAGGGTTGGCTTGCTTAATAAAGTACAGGATCTGTTGCCTGATACCTTTAATAGATAAAGTACCACCTTTTTCTCTCTTAAAGAGAGGACCCGACGAGGATGAGGATGTCCTGGACAGAAAGGCTCGTAAGGTCGATACTGGACAAAGAGAAACATCTTGTGGAAGGGGTATAACCTTCCACAGTTCCCACCTCAACAAAGGATCCTCATTCTTTGCTAAAAAGCTACGTTCCGGAGAAAGTAGAACTTCCCCAGTGGGAAGAAATTCTATATGATTCAGATCTCTGGATAACGCCGACAGTTCTGAAATTCTAGCTCCTGAAGCCAAGCTTAATAAAAATAGAGTTTTTCTTAAGAGCATTATAAATGAACATGTCGTATTGTCTGTTTCTGAAGCCAGCTTTAGAACATCATTCAAGAACCACGATACTGACGTAGGCCTCACTGAAGGTCTAAGTCTAGCACAAGCCTTGGGAATAGACGAGAAGTAAGAGTATGTCAAGTCTATGTTGAACCCGAGTTGAAAAATCTTCTTCAAGGCTGACTTGTTTGTCGTAATAGTGCTAGCTGCTAAGCCTTTTTCAAATAAAGATCTGAAAAAGGAATATAGCTGAATTGATTGTCATGATTCTAATATCTGATTCTCTCAGGAAGATTGCCAACTTTTTGACTGCAGCATCATACTGTCTCAAAGTTGAATCCCTTTTATCAGATTCCAAGAAAAGAATATTTCGTGGATCAATATCTGCATCTTTTTTAGCCGCAAACTTCATGAAGTCCATAAAGTTAGGGTTTTGAGAATTCCTGAGGAAGCGAACACAGTCTTCGTTTGTACTGACTGGGAGAGCCTGGGATTGGGAATTCGAAGAGGACGAAGACCCAGTTCCAGAATCAGAGGGTACCAATTGCTCTTCGGCCAGTCTGGGGCTACTAGAGCTATTTGACCCTTGAACGTCCTGAGTTTGTTCAGTACCTTCAGGAGAAGATTCACTGGAGGAAAGACATAAATCTTCTCCCAGTTGTTCCAATCTATGGACAGGGCGTCCGTGGCATAGGCCAGAGGGTCCAGGTTGGGGGCCACATAACATGGGAGTTTGTGGTTCGCTTGAGATGCGAATAGATCTACTTGTAGACCTGGAACCCTCCGGAGAATCCATTGGAACGAACTGTTGTCCAGTGACCATTCCGACTCCAGAGGAACTGAGCGGGATAGAGCATCTGCTATGACGTTTCTCACTCCAGCTATATGGGTGGAGGAGAGGTGCCAACTGAACTTGTCCGCCAGGGAGAAGATGGCTACCATGACATGATTCAGATGTCGTGACTTGGAGCCTCCCCTGTTTACGCAATGGACTACCACTGCGCTGTCCAGAACTAGCTTTATGTGGGAGTTCTTTGGCGGACATAACCTTTTCAGAGTCAAGAACACTGCCATCGCTTCTAATACGTTTATGTGAAGCCGGCGGAACTGGGGTGACCAGGTTCCTTGAACCTTCTTGAACTGAGAATATCCTCCCCAGCCGCTTAATGAAGCGTCTGTGTGGATGGTAATCCCCGGAGGAGGAAACTGAAGGGGTACTGATATTGACAGGTTCTTCACTTTTGCCCAGGGGCGTAGACGATTCCGTAGAATCTGTGGGACTGATGACAACTTGTCCCTGGACCTGACATTTGCTCGTGAGCGCCAGATTCTGGTTAGGTCTTTCAGTTTGGCTTTCATCAAGATGTTTGTCACTGAGGCAAATTGGAGGGAACCCAGGATTCTTTCCTGGCTTCTCCTTGAAGCAAATTTGTGCTTAAGAAATTGCTTTACTGACTTCGCTATTTCCTTTCTCTTGGCTGATGGAATCGACAGAGTATGGGAGGATAGATTCCATTGAATGCCCAGCCACTGAAAGTTGGACTCCGGAGTGAGTCTTGATTTTGTCCTGTTTATCTTGAACCCCAGATACTCTAGGAACTGGATTACTTTCAGTGTGGCTTTGTGACATTCCTCGACTGTTGGAGCCCAAATCAACCAATCGTCGAGATACGCTACTACCATTATCCCCTGAGACCTCAGTTGTTGGACGACTACTTCCGCCAACTTCGTGAACACTTTGGGTGCCACGTTCAGACCGAAGGGAACTACCTTGAAGGAGAATGCTTGATCTCCTATCTTGAAGCCCAGATAAGGGCGAAAGTGTTTCTTTTGCAATAGGGATATGATAGTATGCGTCTGTAAGATCGATAGAGGTGGTGACGGCCCCACGGGGAAGTAAGGTCCGCACCTGCGAGATGGTCAGCATTTTGAACTTGTCGCAGCGAATGGCCAAGTTTAAGCGGGACAAGTCTAAGATTACCCTTCTTTTTTGTGAGCCTTTCTTTGGAACGCTGAATAAGCGACCTTGAAATTTTAATCTGTTGACTCTCGCTATTGCTCCTTTCTGAAGGAGGTCCTCCGCATACTCCGTCATTTCTTTTGATGGAAGTTGAAGGAAAGGTCTGGATGGAGGGGGATCCGCGACCCAACTCCAACCCAGGCCTTTCGACACAATACTCTGTGCTCACTTGCTGAATCCCCACCGGTGCCGGAAGAGAAACAGCCTCCCTCCTACCTTCGAGCTCTCACTGCTGCTGGGTTGAGTGACCTCCGCGGCCTCCACGGAAGTGTTTTCCCCTGTTGAGAGACCTTCCTGATCCTCTCTGACGAAAGGATCCCCTACCTCTGCCTCCCCTGCCAAAGCGGTCATATTGCTGAAAGGCCTGGCCTTCGAACACTTGGTTGAAGGCTGGGGAGACAGCGTAGGAGGTGGAAGGTTGAGGCTGGGGGGAAATCACGTAGATGGGCTGTGATTGAGCCTTAGAAGTAGAGGGTTGGGCTGATTGTACCAACGGAACAGCCGAAACAGCCTGGGTGAAGCGTTGCTGCTTTTTCTGGTAAGGCTGATAACGTTTCAGTTTCCGCTGAGACTTACCTCTTGCTGCTTGGTCTTGGCGTCTCTTTGCAGTGAGACCCCAATGATCCTTAAGGCTTTGGTTAAGCCTTGTCGCTTCCGCCTGGACCTCCTTTACCATTGAATCAGGAAAGAGGTCTGCCCCCAGATGTTGGATGAAAGCAACTTATTCGGCTCATGACGAATAGTCGCTTCCTGGAGGACATGTTTCCAGCAGTTAGTTCTGGCTGTAGCGAACTCAAACATGTCAGACTGGACTGTTTGCGTCAGTGACTTGGTGAGAAGCTTGAAGAGCGGCTCAGAACCGTAAGAAATAGTCGCTACTTCAGTCATTGCCATGGTATTAATGGACCTGGCTAGCCTAGTCTTGGCCTCAAATTCAGCTTGAATGAGGCTGTCCGGAAGTCTAGGTAGCTTCTCACCAAACTGATCCATAGCACAGTCTGGTTTGAGTTTGCCAGCCGAAAAGGTGTTGGGCAAATCTTCCCACAATTCTCCGAGTGAAGGGAGCAAAGGAGATGTGGGGTCTGCTTCCCTTAGCTGTGGCAACGACTCCCCCTTCTGGGCAGCTGGAATAGTGACCGTTGCTATCTTGCTGAGAAAGGGAAGAGGAGTTCCCTCCTCCATCGTAAAAATGGTAAAGGGACTCTTGAAGGCTTGAATTCTCGTATTTGAACAATCCATATCCTCTAAACACCTGAGCCATTCTCTTTGAGCCTGGTCACGTGAGTAGAGGACTGTCTCCTTAGGGACTTTGTCATCTCTAGTCATGGCTGCGTCAGTGAGTCTGGCGTAGCCAATGAACGGTGGTTGGAGACCCTCCGGGTAGAACTCGAAGTCCTCAATCCTTCGAGTACCACACTCCGGAATGGAAATAAGACCGTCCTGGAAAGGGGTATATGACGCCACCCTCCAGGGGTTATTCATAGAGAACGGAGGCAGAGAGTCATGAGGTGGGAGCTGAGCTAGTCCGGTGCCGAAAGCTGGGGGAGTAGCTAGAGGGGCCTGATTAAGTCCGGCGATGATATTGTCCTGAGACGTAATCCTGTCGGACAACCGGGAGAACATCTGCTCCATGCTGCTCCTCAGAGAGCCGACCAAGTCTCCTATGTGTTGCAACAGTCCAGCATTGGGATCCAAAACCGGAGCTGCTGCGGAGGTGGATGGGTAACTTGGAACAGGTACCAAGGGGAGAGGAGAAACTGCTGGCTCAGCCGGAGTACGTGGCCTCTCCTTGGAAGACCTGCTCTTTGAGGATTTGGAGCTTGAAACAGAAGCTCTAGACCTCTCTGCTCCGGGGTTTGCAGCCGGAGACTTACGAGACGTTGACGCCGACGAAGTCTTTTTGGACGACGACGACGTCTTTTTGAGGGTTTTTACAACCTTCTGGCCCTTGACCTTAGGTCTTACCGAAGCGTCGGGTGAAGTATAAAGGAGCTCAGCTCCTGTAAAGCCTTGGAAGGAAGCTGGAGAATTAGCAGGAGTAGAAGACCCAGTGGCGCCCAAGGGAAGCCCTTGGGCGTCCAAAGTACCTACCTAGACCAACAGGTCGTCAACACCTACCATGGGTTCTATATTCAAATCAAGTGTCGCGACGTCCGACGAGATATCTTGGCCTGGTTCCTTTATCGAAGCGGCGAGCTGTTGATGAATCGCCGCCATAGTCGGGGCTGCCTCTGCCGGGTCGACGTAACCCGTCGACTTGCCGCCGGGGAAGATTAGGACAGCCAACCTCTTCTCTAGAATGTAGGGCTGTCCCTTGGCAGCGTTCTTCCCGAATCCGCCGACCCAAGCCCTCAGGGTTGCCAGAGCGGTATCTCTAACGGCGGGAGCCTGGAAGAGAGGGCGTTCATTAGTTTTAAGTTTAAACTTAAGATTAAAACTTAACTAATATTAGGCTTAGTCTAAAGACATAGGGGATGTACCATCCAATATAAAAGGAGCTTAAGCTTAAAATAAAAGATTAAAATTAAACTTAAGATCTAAACATTTATTGGAATTACCGAACGGAGTTGGGAATACTTACCCCGTCTAAGAACTGACTCACGAGATCGTAACATATGGTGCAGGTTTCGTGGAACCAGACCTGCAGATTCCCGTGCGGAGTCGCGCATGGAGCGTGGGACCTGCAGACTTCATGTCCACAGGGGTCCTGGAGCATGGCGTTGCATCCTGGATGCTCACAGTTGGTGGTCTGTAAGTGAAAAGATACATGAGTACCCTAAAAGACATCACTTACAGGCTAATGGCTAATAGAACTCCGCTGCATGCCGGAGCGCGAAAAAATTTTGGGCATAACCCCTCCCTTACCGCCTGAATAGGCTATAACCCCGAAAAGATCCGGTGTGACAACGTAGGAAAGGGAGGGACTCGGCTTAAGCTAGCTTAAATTAAACTTATGATAGCTTAAAATAAACACAAAGCCTAATTAGCACTAAGTACCGGAATAATTCCGGTTCGCGGCGGTGTTCGTCTCGCGATATCAGCGAGACGGGATGGTTAGAAAAGACCAACTGTACGCCTGATGTCCGCCCGTAAGGGTGAACTAGCAACCTTCCACGTGATTGACGGAGCTCCGGTAAGATAAAAAGCACCAACAATCCGGGAAGGAGCGAGAGGGCGAAACAGACTTGAGCAAACAACGGGGCAACGGAGTAACAACGGAGGGGGAAGGCCAATCCCCCTACCTAGCCACCCGAGCGCACCGTGAAGCAAGAGAACGGTCAAGTCCAGTCCTGGGTCTGTCCAGCCTCCCCTACTCCCTCCGCCTAGGGAGAGAGGGAGACAGGCACGGGTGGAGCGAGCGAGGACAGACCTCCCTCCCCCCGGCTCTATGGGAGAGCGGGAGGAGGATAGGGTGACTGGACGGGCGCCTGGCTGCTTCGCGATCACATGGTGACCACGGAGCGGTAACATAAGAAAACACATCAATAAACATAGCCTAGGTTAAAGCAACCAACTAATCAGTGAGATGCTATAGAGAAGCAACTAAACTGATGAGAGGAAGCAATAAACTGGTGGGGACCATGAAATACGGGACCTAGGCTACGTA
>NC_061110.1:63308213-63310713 GCF_015104395.2 Macrobrachium nipponense | reverse complement strand
TTATATGAAAATATCTCAAAACTGATAAAAAAGCTAACATCATTGAGTATTTTATTGTTGTATTCTACATAAAAATGCGCACATTTTCATATATAATACTTCATGTAACGGCTAATTTAAAATGGTACAAAAATTATGTGAAAGTGACGAAATAATTTCTGAGATGTATCACAGATACTTTTTAGTGCGGCAAGAAAGAAATTCGCGCTTGCGCACCTGCGTAACGATTGTAAACAAAACAACACCTTGATCCGTGAACTCCCAGCATCCCCCAAGGCGCATGATTCAAAAGTTTTCGGCTGGTAGGCCTGTAAGTATTTTTCCGCGAATTTAAAAAAAAACTTTTGTAAGTCGACGTAAAATACGTCCAGTCGGCACACGGGAGACAAAAATGTCGACGTAAAATACGTCCAGTCGGCGTAAGAGGGTTAACATAAATTCGCGTAAGTGATTTCGCTTTGTACTTTATCATGTTGTGTGAGAACTTAATTAGTAACTTAATTATAGTCAGGGGTCCCAAGAAAGTTGCTGATGTTCACGGAAGGAAGAGGATGCTTTCTATGGAGACAAAGATGGAGATACTCAAGAAGTATGAGGCTGGCATGCGGTTGAATGTGATCGCTAAGGAATAAGGCCAAAATCCATAAATGATAGGCACCATCCTTTCTGCCATTTGTTAATGTGTTTTGTAAAGTTTAGTGTTAATGTTTTCTGCCAATTTTTAATGTATTTCGTAAAGTTAAGTGTTCATGTTTTCTGCCATTTGTCCTCCTCCTCTGTCGCCACTTTTGCAGATCATCTCACTCGAAAGGTAAGATTCCACATTTTACTACATACGTATGTACGTAAAGCATTTTTTGTACCATGTAAACTAATACACTTTATTTACAGGTACAAATAGTAGTATATGTAGTTTATGTTAGGTATTGAATGGTCCAAATTGTTGTATTTCATTGTTTATTGGTCAATTAAGCTTTATTATAAAATTTACTGGGATGTTTTTGTAGTACTTGGAACGAATTAGGCAATTTACATGTAAAATGTGGTTCAAGATACGAAAAAATCAGGTTACGAAGCCACTTCAGAATGGATTAATTATATATATATATATATATATATATATATATATATATATTATATATATATATATTAATATATATATATATATATATATATATACAGGCGGTCCGCGGTTAACGGCGCAATCACTCAATGGCGAATCGGTTTTACAGCGGTCGTCAAAAATAATCATTAAAAAATAAGGCATTTTAAAGGTATCTTTACGGCACAAATTTCAGTTAACAGCGCCGCTAGCGCCGTTGTCTAACGAGTTCATACATATGTAGAAATGCGTTCAGACCATAAAGGTTATGCAAATTATATTAACAAATTTTATGGAGAGTTATTATGTAGGTATTAGGGTAAAATATATGCCTCTGACGCTGTTCTATGCCGAAAATATCGAGTTACATAAGTGCAAATTTAGCTATGGATGTGTCAATTCATAAATGTTCATGATTTGTTTAAATGTGTATGAAAATGTATTACGTGAAAGGCATTTTTATTTCTGTACAGAAATATGATACAAAGGCAGCTTTTGAAACTGCCCTTCACGTTATCAAATACGATGTTTTTCACATGTTCTTTCTTGTAAGCCGCCGCCTGCCGCTCTTCCGAAAATATCGATTTAAAAAAAGTGCAAATTAGCGATCGATGTGTCGATTTTATAAATGTTTATGCTTTTATCGGTTTAAAATTGTGTATTGAAAATGTATTACGAATAGGGTTATTTTTTTAATTTCTTTTGTGCAGAAATATTGATAAAAAGGCCAGCTTTTGAAACTCCCCTTCAAGTTATTGACTAAAATGTTTTTTTCAAGTTCGTTCTTGTATGCCGCCATCTGCCGTTCTTCCGAAAATATCGATTTAAACAAAGTGCATTATTTTAGCGATCGATGTGTCGATTTTTAATAAATGTTTTTATGCTTTTATGTTTAAAATGTGTATGAAAATGTATTACGAATAGGGTATTTTATTCTGTGCAGAATATGATAAAAAGGCAGCTTTTGAAACTCCCCTTCAAGTTATCGACTACGATGATTTTTCAAGTTCGTTCTTGTATGTCGCCGTCTGCCGCTCTTCCGAAAATATCGAGTTTAAAAAAATGAGTGCAAATTTATCGATCGATGTGTCGATTTTTCAAATGTTTATGCTTTTATGTTTAAAATGTGTATGAAAATATATTGCGTAAAGGTATTTTCATTTTTGTACAGAAATAAGATACAAATTAAGGCAGCCTTTGTAACTACGCTCCACGTTGTCAGGGGATGGTTTTTCATGTTCGTTCTTGTCCGCCAGTTCCGAAAAATGCATTGTGTTATTTTATTAATTATGCATCTTTTCCATAAATCCTTTAAAAAGTTATACATTATTTCACTGTATCCAAGAATATTGTTATGTATTCTCATATTATTGTATTTTAAAATACTACGGCAAACTT
>NC_061110.1:63285713-63303213 GCF_015104395.2 Macrobrachium nipponense | reverse complement strand
CGTAGGTGAGTCCCTGTCAGATACCACTGTTTCCAAAGCTTGTAAGAACAGTGTAACCAGTGCTACTAGTTGTAATCGTGTGAAATCATGTAAAGGAAAAAAGTGTAGATTCTGCAAGAGATATTTTTATGGAAAAGGTCTTGAACAGCACATCAAATTAAAACATTCTCATAAAGAAACAGAGTAAGTGAATGCTAATCACTTGTCCTTTATACTTTTAACTGTTATACAAGTAACTTACCAAGTACTAATTACTTAGTTACTGTTTATGCTCGCACAATACAGCTTTCATAATTCGCCTGTTGCAGTTGCCGAAATCGGTGACATACTTGCCTTAGGTTTTCTTAACCTGTTGCCTGTTTTGGTTGCCTTTTACAATTAGCTAAATTTACTTTAGTTGAGCACCTTGTCCGATTCTAGCACTTCTAGTCTTTGTTATTGTAGTGAAGGCTGTAATACTAGACTTACTAAACTTCATCATAACGCACATACCACGTTCACTAAGTGTAGGGGACAAGTATGTTCGAGGGAGGTTAATTGTCTGCAAGGATTGGGATGAGAGAAGATGGAAGATGCTTCATTCTCACCTTAATAAACTTGAGAAGAATAGGCTTAGGAAGGTGCCTGCTTGTGCTGAAAGTAGGGCCTCTTTGAGTAGAGATTGTTCCAAGCCTAAGACAGACTCCGGTCTGGCTTTTCCCTTTACCCTTGGACATCATCTTTCTCAGTCTTCCTCCTATTCCTCCACACACTCCTGTGCTCAGCTCCCATTCTTCAAACCCCGACACCATTGCCAGTCTCGAGTCAAAATTCAATTCTCAATTTGATAAGAAGATTTATTTAGTAGTAAGCTGTGTTGGAGATAGGGGCCTTCCCATGTGTTCTCATGGAAAAGTTTGAGAAAGCCTGTAGTGATAAAGTGTTGAGTGATATGTTAGTAGAGAAGGTGTCTTCCCGTCCCATTGACGCTCATAGATGAAGGTCACTGTCCCACTTCCCTGCACCAGGTCCAAGGGAGGCTGGTGGGGTTAGCCCATGGGTTACTGTCCCCTCTATCAATCCTGTTGCCAGATCCCAGGCTTCGACTAACTGCCATTGGAAAGGCATCTCTTTGGATGTGTGCTGCTCATCGTAAAGCTTGGATTCAGACTCAGTTCATGGCCGTCGTAGATGCTTCCTGGATTCATCCCGGCCATTGTAAAGGCACATGAATGACTCGGCTCCCACTTCTTCCTTACCAGTCCAGCATCACAGTGATACCATCGACACCTTCTTCCTTCATGCAGCTATGGAATGGACCCCTGTTGATTTTACCTCTGTTCAGCCGGAACGGGACTGTTTGCCACTGTTCTTTTGCTGCAGATCATTTGGCTCTGCCAATTTGGCGATGGTTTTGCACTCGTTATTTTGGTGATGAGCTCGTTAGACGCCAATTCAAAATATGTTATAGGTAGAAGATTAGAAACCCTGCATAATAGATTTAATGCCTTAAGTAAAAGGGAGCGTTTTGAGTGGAACACTTTTTGCTCTAGCTATTAATAACATCGTAAAGTAGTTACAACAGGAAGTACAAAATAGCTTGTATGTAGATGACTTTGCTCTATATTATTCCTCAAGCAGTCTTCGTCATCTTCAAAGAATTCTTAGTAAAGCTATCAAAAACATCCACAACTGGACTTTGTCAGTAAGCTTTAAGCTCTCTGTAGAGCTCTGTAGAGAAAACCCAAGCAATTATGTTCACAAAAATAGTAGATGGAAACTGAATTAAGACATGGATCTTAAATTAGGTGATAGCTTCATTCAGTTTAGTAATACTGTAAAAGTTTTAGGCTTGTGTTTGACACTCATCTTAACTGGAAAGCACACACACACACCCTTTGTAAAAAATAAATGTAATAGTGCCTTAAATTTGATCACAAAATTGTCTCATACTACTTGAGGAGCTAAGACAAACATTACTTATGATATACAAAGCACTAATTTTATCCACAGTAGATTATGGAAGTCCAATTTACGGGTCAGCATCACAAAGTACCTTGAAGTACTTAGACTCTATCCACACTCGAGGCTTGAGACTTTGTAGTGGACCCTTTAAATCTTCTCCAAACACTTCAGTATGTTGTGAAAGTGGCAAACCCCCATTATCTTTACATCGTGACCTTGTAACTATGAGAAGTGCTATAAAGATAATATCCACTGATTCCCCCACAAAAAAACTGTTTGCCATGCGAGACATATTTATTAGTAATCACGAACCACCTTTTCCAATAAGAGCTAATAGGTTATTGGAATCTAATGGTGTTAGAGTAAATATACTTCCACCCTCAAATTCTCCGCCTCCATGGATTATGAAGAAAATCAAAGTATGTTCTAACCTATATCATTTGTAAAAAAAGCAAGATTATGCTTCAGATCGCTATAAACAGGATACATTAGAAGACATTCGAAGTAAAGGCCCACATAAAGCCATATACACTGATGGATCCAAATCTTGTGCGGGAGTTGGTTGTGCTGCAGTGTCATCATACAAAATAAGTTGGAATTCATTGCCAATTGAAGCAACTGTCTTTACTGCTGAATTAAGAGCAATTATATTGGCAATCAATCAGATAAAATTGTCAAATAATAAATTGAATACCAAATTTGTAATCTATTCTGACTCAAGAAGCACAATTGAATCCCTCAAAAGCTACTCACATAAGAACCCTTTAGTGAAGGAAATTAAACTTTATATTCACGTGGGGTTAACATTGAAATCTGCTGGATTCCTGCCCATGTTGGAATCCAAGGTAATGAAAAGGCCATGTCTGGGATAAACTCACCAATTTTTGACAATAAATTGCCTGCTACAGATTATTTAAACTCAGTGAAGCAGTGCATAAAAACAAAATGGCAAAATCTGTGGCATAGTGAAGCAGACACCAGTAAATGAAAGTGCATCAAGCAGAGTGTAGACTTGTGGAATACATCAGTACAAAATGAAAAACGAGCGTAAGTAATATTAACAAGATTACGAATAGGCCACACATGACTAACTCACGAGTATTTAATGATAACTCCACAAGGGAACATCCCTCATTGCAATGTCTGCAATACAATTTTAAACAGTCAAGCATATGTGATTGCCTAATTTTTAATAGAGAAAGAAATTTATATTTAGGCAATATATCATTATCAGAAATAATATAAGAGTCAGATCATTTTTTTATATTTTTATCTTTCAGTCTTTTATAAGTTCAATTCATATTTTTAATTCCAGCCTCATCTATCACTCAATAATCATCCTCATTTATCATTAATTTATTATAATTCATTAACTACCATTCCATTCCATTCCACTTTGTAGACACGCATTTTATATACGTATTTTTCTTTTATAATTTTCTCTTAAATGTTTTCGGGCCAGCACTGTAAGAGTCTAGTTAAACTAGACTCATTGGGCTGGTTAATCCTAACTTTATGATAATAATGATGGGTTTGGCTTACGATGTACCGAGGTTAAGACGCTTTTCAATTATATTCATCAGAAATTCCAGGGTTACAGTGCCTACATCGCTGATCTGGCAGAAGAAATATGACACAAAAAATGCAAAATAATCAATATTTGAAGGTCTTTTTTATGAAAAATGCAATAAGAATGCAGTTTACATAGTTTTGAATGCACCCAAAGCATTAAAAGTAAGGTTTCTTACGATTTTGACTATGTTCCGGCTTACGACGCGCCTCAAGAACGGGATCCCCGTCGTAACCCGGGGACTGCCTGTATAATAGAAAAGTGACAAGTATTAATTTTAAATGATGATCGGGAGCCAACCTGAAGACTTTAATTAAGGCGATGGTGGTCCAGAAGAGGGGAGAATTTTTATTTTTGATAGAAAGACCTGAGTAAATATTTTACATGAATCTGATGTGTGGTATGTTGATGGAACATTTAAGCAAATATATTGATAAATGAGAAAATATTTACAAAGCGAGAGATTAATCTATCAACTTTCGACTTTTTGTTTTTATTCTGAATTGGCGCCAAAAGAGCTCACCGCCAAAATAATGAACGCCAAATGGTGGAGCCAAATGATCTGTGCCAAAAGGGTGGCGCAAAAACGTACTGGACTCTGTTCAGCTGTCTGCACACCCATGGGATTCTCCATTGTCATTCTCTCCCAAGGAGTCAAAGCGGCAGAAACATCAATCTAGGCACCTGTTGCCCAAGCACCTATCTTGTCTCTGGCTCTGCTCCTGAGAGCCCAGTTCTGGCTCCCGTGCTCCCACCTCCTGCTCTCGTGCACCCAGATCTTGCTCCCACACACCAGGCACTTATTCCTGTACACCCAGCTGTGGACTCATAGCTCCTGGCACCAGCTTCATCAAGACATTCGATTCAGCCTCAACAGTCCTCTCAAGTTCCTGTCTTAGAATCGGACAACCCCTCTCTTGCTCCCATTAAGGAACAACTGCCAGAGATATTGAGCTTTATTAGGAAAACTCCTCCCCCTAAGCCTGTTCAAGAATTGTTTTTTATCTCCAATCTCCTCAGAGGGTGCTGACCTAGACTTTTCTCCACCCACAGCTCTCAAGAGTCTGTGTTTTCTTCTGGATAATTTTCCTTCCTTCTTCGTGCTAGCGACCCCGCCTTCTCTGGCCTCCACCTTCCTTATGGGGAATGTTCAGGAAGATCAAGCTCTCCTTCTCAAGACAGGGCTTTTGTCCTCCTCTAAGAAGGCAGTGAAGGCTATCAATGATGAGAGAACAAGGCAAAGCTGCATTTGCCCATCTGGTCAAGAGAAAGTACTGCCCTTATGTAACTGGGGAAGTTCCCTCCCTGGGAGTGGCTGCCTCGTCCCAAGGAGACTTCTCAGGTCTCATTGAGTAGTCTCACTGATCAGCCTTCTCTTTGGCCAAAGTCGTCTTCTTGTCATCGGAGCTGGATTATCTCATCAAGAACATCTTGAAGGTTTTTGAGGTGTTGAGTTTCTTGGACTAGACGGTGGGGTCTCTCGCTAAGGAGATTGAAAATAGTCTTAGAAGATCTTTATTCAGCAGACCTGTTTGATGTTCTTTCTTGTGCTGATAAAGTTATACGAGATGGCTCCTCGGAACTCGCATCTCTCTTAACATTTGGAGTTCTGAAGAAGAGAGAACTTTGTTTTCTTTCACCTCAAGAGAAGCTACGTCTTCCGAGAAGTCTGATTTGCTTTTTTCATTGCTTGACTCGTCACATCTGTTTCTGCAATCGATGGTAGAAAAGATCGCATCAAACCTACATAAGAAATCGACACAGGATCTTTCGACACAGTCTTTTCAACACCCCAAAAGTTCTTTGTCTGCGCCCTTTCTCTTAAGTTCTCTCCTCTCTCTAGCAGCTTCCCTTTAGTGGGAAAGGACCTAAATAGCAAGTTAGACCCCACACAAATCTGCAGTTTCATTCCAGACCCTCCAAGAAGCACTCCTCCTCCAAGCTCCCTTCCAAGAAGTGAAGCATAAGTCCTTCGTGCCCCAGCAGGAACCAGACTTCACTTGTTCTTGGGGAAGTGGGATCACAAGGGAGCAGATCCGTGGAGCATCAGGGTTTTAAGGGAGGGTTACGGCATCCCATTTTTGGAGACCCCCTCCCCTTAGTTTTCTCTCTTATTGCCTTGACCGCTTACTCAAGAGGCATGGAGAGAAATTTGGCCCTTTTGAAGGAAGTATCCTCTCTCCTGATGGAAGCTATAGAGGAAGTAGAGGATATTCATTCTCAGGGTTTCTACCATCGCCTTTTTGTAGTTCTCAAAGCTTTAGGGGCCTAGGGACCAGTACTCTATGTAAGTGCCCACAATCGTTTTGTAAAGAAGACGAAGCTCAGGATGGAGACAAGCCAGTCAGTTAGGGCCTCCATTCATCTGAGCGATTGGACGATACTTTGGATATGCAAAATGCATATTTTCATATCCCCATTCATCCAATCTCCATGAAGTACCTCTTGTTCATCTTCCAAGGGAAAGTCTTATCAGTTTTGGTCCCTGTACTTCGGCCTCTCCACAGCCCCTCAAGTATTCTCTTGAGTCCTATTGCCTCTCGCCAAATGGCTGGATCTAGTTGACATAAACATCAGCTTTTATCTGGACGACTGGCTTCTTTGTTCCCCTTCAAAGGATAAATTCATAAGGGACCTTCAAACAACTCTACAACTCTCAAGATCTAGGAATTCTTCTAAATCTCCAGGAATCCCAGTTGGTTCTGACATGAGATTCTTTATTTTAGGATGATTCTCAACTCTTGGACCTTTCAGGTGTTTCCATCCCCTAAGAGAGTTGCAAACTGCCACAGATGATTCACAAGTTCCTCTCTCTTTTGCCTGTCAATGGATAAGCCTTCTAGGGACTCTGTCATCAATCAAAACCTTTGGCACCTTGGGCAGATTGCACACAAGAGTTCTCCAATTCTTTGGGCCCAATGGAATCAAGTGACCTTGGTCACTCACTTCATTCAAGGGAAATTAAATGTCGTGGTGGACGAACTCAGCCATCAGAAGCAGGTCCTTCCTACCTAATGGACCCTAGACAACAAGATTTGCATCGACCTGTGGAGATTGTGGGGCAAACCATCCATAGACCTATTTGCCACCTCAAGAAACAGTAGTCTTCCTCACTTCTGCTCTCCAGCCCCAGATCCCCTGGCTTGGGTGACGGATGCCATGCAGTTAGATTTGTTGGGTCTGGATTTCTATGCACTCCTTCCATTCAGCTTATTTAGGGATGTGCTAAACAAGTTCGTGTCTCACCACAATGTCTCGATGACACTCGTTGCTCCATTCTGACCCAAGAAGGAATGGTTCTTGGACCTTCTTCGTCTTCTGATAAACTTACCTAGGCTGTTTCCCCAAAACCATGGCTACTAAACATCTGCACTTCAAGAGGTATCACCAAGGATTATCCACTCTCACTCTGACAGTCTTCAAACTGTCAGGAAACTCCTCTGAGCAAAAGGTTTTCATGAGCAACTGCAGAAGCTATTGCAAAGTGCAGACACCAGTCTACTTGCAACATCTACCAGTTGATGGTGCCTCAGGCAACACATCTCATCTTTTGAGACATCTTTGTCTCAGGTTGTTGATTTTCTGCTGTATTTGAAGACCTCTGTGAACCTTTAACTCTTCCACCATTAACCCTTAATGGATGGATATACTCTCATGAGTAGCAATAAAAGGTTTTGGGTCGTTGACAGATTTACTCACGGTGAGTAACAATATTATGCGCTGTCTGTTAGGGGAAATTAGGTAAGAAAGAGGTGCCATTGCTTCTATAGCCCATAAAGTCACTAATGGCAACTTTTAGACTGGGTAAAATCAAGAAGCAGGTGGCTCATGAGCTAGTTGTGAACCCCCTGTATTCGCTGACGTATGTATTTGCGAAATTCTCTCTGGAACATATAATTTTTACCCCGGCTCTGAAGGGTTATTCGCGGAAAATTTGCCTATTCAAGGTATTTTTCTATGAGAAATATCCAGAAGTTCCTGTTTTTTTTTTTTATCAATTTCATCATAAAATGCACTTATGATAAAACTATTAAAAAACCAGTTATAAACATTTTTAGTTGGTTTTTCTTGAGTTTTATTAACAAAATAGGCAATTTTAAAGTTTTTTAGGGGATTCAACTATTCGCAGGTTCTAGCTATTCGTGTGGGGTATGGTACCCATCCCCCGTATGGGGGACCACTGTACTACCTTTTTCTCTCACATTATGTCTTATTATATAACATTTGCTCATAAATATAACCAAAGGGTTGCTCTTGGTTTTAGTTCTTATCTTTTATGATAGTATGTCAGTTTTTATTGTAATTTTGCAAAAAGAAGTGCAAAGAAATATTAGGAAAAACATGTATGATCCAAAAAAGTTACTGCATCTTCAATCTTAGCAAATTTACGTAAATATATTTTACATCAAATATGCTCAGAATTTGTGTCTGGTTTTAGTTCTTATCTGTTTTGATATTGTATAAGCTGAAATTATAATTTTACAAAATAAAATGAATTTATTTATTAGAAAAAAACATGTATGACTTGTTAAAATTTACAATTGTCTTGTAGAAGAGGCCCCCCCCAAAGGGTTGTAAAGTCATTTTCAACTTTTCGTAGAAGGAAGGGAAATTTTTTTAGAATTTGTTTTTCCTACACCATGTGCATTTGCATATCTTCCTTTTTCCATCGATATGTTTTTTCTTAAATTGGCTGACCTCAAAGTTTACCTGGCTTGGGGTGCTGCATAATTTTTATCCCGGCTCTCAAGAGTTAAATGATATGGGTAATGCTTTCTTCAATATTCAAGCACAGAGGTTTGGATCTTTCATCTAACCAGGATCTTAATGGTCTTGTTAGGTCCTTCAATACCTCCAAGCAGAAGCTGAATCTAGTGTTGTGGAACTTGGATGTAATCCTTGCGTGGCTTACAGACCCTCCTTTCGAACCCCTCAGTTCTGCTTCTCTCAAGAACCTGTTATGGAAGAGACTTTTCTTAGTAGCCCTGGCTATGACTAAACATGTAAGTGACTTACATGTGATCAACAAGAGAATAGGCTTCTCCCAAGGCAATGCAGTTTGCACTTTCACCTTGGGTTTCTTAGCTAAGAATGAGGATCCTGCTAAGCCATGGTCTTGCTCCTTCCATATCAAGAATTTAATGGATATCCTGAGCCCAGACAAAGTGGAAGGGATTCTTTGCCCAGTCAGAGCCCTGAGGTACTTCCTACATAGACTTTCTAAGAATTCCCTTTCATTCTGTATTAGAGACCGGATATCCAGAGCATATTCCCAGATTCAGGAAAATACTTTTTCCTAGATCAAAGTTAAAACTTATGAAGTCAGAGCAATAGCAACCTCTCTCTTCTTCAAACATCATTTATCTCTCTCAGCCATTCTTCAGTCAACATATTGGAGGTGCAAGTTGATCTCTGTGTCTCTTTATTTGAAAGAAGTGGAAACAGTATTTGAAAACTGCAGTACCCTCAGTCCTTCGGCAGTGGCCGGCATGGAATTCGGGGAAGAAGTATAGGAGGGACACAGTCTATCTTCTGTCTCTTCGCCATGTTGTAAGGGTGTCGAGTTTTTGGGGAGCAAGGGTATGTTCTACCCAGAGTACCCACTAGTTCGTTAGATGGGTAGTGGTTGTGTTTTTATTGTCAAGAGTTGTTGACAGGTTTTGGTCTGGTTTGTGTTTTGGTGCTGCATCCAGGGCAAAGCTAAATTTTTTGTTTTTCATTTGTTTACGTCTTGTGAGCAAATATGCAATATCCTCCGTTGCAAGACTCCCACTAACCTAAAGGCGACTCCCAGCACACTGCTGCACCACAACAAGGTTAAGATGAGCACTAACCAAAGGCTGTAGTCCTCTTACCAGGTAAGGAAGCAACAAGCACTGTTTTAGGGTTAGCCACTTTTTCTATTTCAATGTGGGATTCTGCTAAGTAATCACTTGGTAAGTTACTTGTATAAAAATGGCATTTTTATAATAAGATTAGATTTTATGTAATACCAAGTAATTACTAAATCAGAGCCCATCCTCCTCCCCTCTGATTTTTCATTGATTCTGCAGCAATGAATAGAATACGCCGTATGCTACTGTCCGCATTCACGCACCTTTGCAGTGGACAGGGTCTGTCACTCCCCCTCTTGGCAACAGCCACCTTACCAAAAATTTTGAATTTAGGATACCATGTGAGCATAATTATTATCTAAGGAATTACTTGATAAGTATTGTATAAAATATAATTTTATGAGGTTTTAGTCGTCCTTTTTCACAAAGCTAGGTATATGCGGTTATAGTCCATAGGGGGAAAAGAAAGCTGAAATTCGTTTTAGCTCAACAGTTTTGGCCTCCACTGGCCCTTATTGAGAGCTGTTTATTAAACTGCTCTCAATAAGGGCCAGGGGAGGCTGAAATTGTTGGGCTACAAGGAATTTCAGCTTTTCTTTACCCCTGCCGACTATAACCTCAAAATCTAATTTTTTTTATAAAAATGTCATTTTAAGAATTTTAGGTAAAGTATATAAAAGCAGTTGAATTCAGTAATGTTTTGAAATTAATTTTGTTAATTTACTTTGGTAATACTATATATATAATGAATGATGTTAATTTTTTCTCTCAGAGAGTGCAGTAGTAATGATGTGACTGAGGAAGGTATCCAATGCATGGAGGATAAGGATATTTCCACCACACAAAATCTGCTTAGTGACTGTAGCAAAATACTTAATAATAAGGTACGTATGAGGAAGATTCATTGTACTTTAGTGGTTGCTATTATAAGTGCTAGGAAGTGGACTTTAATCAATAAAAATTTGCAGTAATCTTACCTACATGTTCATTTCCTAGACATTTAAATATATTATATAATAGTTAATGGGTGGGCACCTATTCATATGGTCAAGGCAAAAAAAGTATAGTACAATAGTAGTAAAAAAAAGAAAAAAAAAATTTTTCTATCCTAAATTTGAATAACTTTAAAGTGGAAGGTAAGGCATCAGCCCACCAGGTACAGGTTCCTAGAAGTTGAGTGTTTTGTGCTTCATAATAGCTGCAAATATATGTTCAACAAATACTATGTATGGGACCTCTCGCCATGGTAACAAGATCTCTGGGCATTTTTCATATCATATGAAAATTATGGTCACACTACTGAAATCAAAACTATTTTGCAAAATCTAGTGGTCAAGTTCTTTGCTTGTGACATTGTATAAGGTCTCAGCCATGCTTTTATTCAGCCAGACAACTTAAATGCTAAGGGCTCTCATTATCAGCCTATCATAAATTCAGTTTTTGGAGTGATTCCTTCTCGTTTAGGTCAATGCAGTCCTGAAGTGTGAGTGGGGTTGCAATGACTGGCAAAGGGCCCACCCCCAACCCCCGGGTTCTGTTCTCCAAAGCAGCGTGGTCGTCTGTTGCTCACCCTCCAGTCCAGGGATGGCATCAGTGTCATTTTGACCTTTGATAGTTTTAGAGTCTCCTGTTCTGATTGCTCTGGCTGTGTCATCATCTTTTACAAGAAACTTCTAGAGCAACATTTTTCATAATTTTTGTGAAGTTCCTTTTAGTTGCTGCATCTCCTCAAGACCTGATTATCAAAGACATACCTTAGAGAAGGGCAGCTCCACGCTGGGTCATGACACAGTTGCTGCTTCGATAACAGACCATTTCTATCTGCCTTTTACTAGTCTCATGGTTAAGCAAGGTAATGGGGTCTTGTCTGCCGTGGTCTTCAGTCGGCATTCTGCCCTCTCTTCAGGCTCTCTGTAAAGAAACAGGCTCCCATAACAACAGAGCTTATTGTTCTTTTTTGCTATTTGACTCCTGTTGTTCCAGATTTCAAAGGATCATTGAGTCTCTCCTTGATAGTGGCTGTCCCAGCCTCACTTTCCATTTTTTGAGCTGCTTTCAAACTGCCTTGGCACTTCAGCGGGCTTTGTACGCCCTCTGACATGTCCCTTTTGAGATGACATGTCCTGTATCCCCAACTGCTAGAATTTGTAGGTGCAGTCCATATGCCTGGAATTCATGACTGAAAATCTGTTCTTATAAAGGGATTCTTATGGTCTGGCTTTAGATGCCTTGTTGTGCTTCTCTCATAAGTTATCCTTGTTTGCTGTGAGAATTTCCTCTGCAGCGGTTTGGCATTCTTGCCCTCGCTCTCAGGTGGTTTTCACCTGACTCAGGATCAGGATCCTCTTCTCCTTATCAGGGGCTATGTTTGTCTTGCAATGCCCACCTTTCCCATAAGGTGCCTGTACACCACCCTGGGATCTTATCATATATTGCAATCCTGTTCACAAAAGTACTTGGACTTTTGGGGTCATCATCGAGGGAACGTCTTTCTGGCCCTCTTGTCCTCTTATGGGCTTTCTCTTGACTCTCTGGAGTCTCAGAGTTGAACTCCCTCAAGATTCCTCTTGTCCCATATAAAAGGGATTTTTGACGTAAGGAAAAATCTATTTCTGGGCGATTGGCTCGTGTCGCCAGCGAAATATCCTTAATCTATTATTTCTAGGGTAAATGTACTAACCACATACCAGAGAAAAATAAATAAATAAAGAAAAAGGTCAGTACAACTGACTCGCTCACCCTCCAAGAGGGTGTTGGTATGAACACTATGGCGAGTGAGACCACTACCACGAGCCGATTGCCCAATAGAAATCTCCCACTACAAAATCCCCACAAGAGGAGACCGACCCAACGGATGGGCAGCAACTACTACTACTCCATCCCATGCTGCCGACTGCTGCGCCTCTGGTGGCCATCCTGAAGTTAGCAGACAATCTTGAGCGATGGGATGGGTAGGGCGGGATTTCGCTGGCGACACGAGCCAATCGCCCAGAAATAGATTTTTCCTTACGTCAAAATCCTTTTCTGGCTCAGCTCGTGTCGCTGCGCGAAATCGTACCAGAGAAATAGCACAAGATTGTAAATAAAATTCAACAAAACAAAAAAGAGGTCTCAAATAAAAGATAAAATAAAAGAAAAGAATATTTGCTAATAAAGATACATATACACAATGATACAAAAAATAGAAATATTGCTAAAATTAAACTTAATGCTAATAATATTTCTTAAATTAAGGTAATTTACATATGTACCGGGCTTACATGGAATATATGTTCAAAAATAGTATCTGTGTATCGATATGTACCAAGAACTCTAAAGCAATTATGACAATAAGTTGAACAGAACAAACTTCAATAATAATAATATATGAAGGAATGTATATAACTTAATATACAAAACCCGTAACCATTATAAATAAGATGTATCCCCTAGCATAAAAATAAGGGGATCACATCCAAGAGATCAATATATACAATCAATTGTGAGTGTCCCTAGCAAAAAAAATAAGGGACACCCACCATATCATCGTAAAAGCAGCTAAGACACAAGGTAACCGTAGATGCACAAGGCAGGCATAGACGAACTGTTGGGTGAGACAGGTAGAAAGGAGGACTGGATCTTCTACTAAAGATTAGGCAGAGTCAGGGGAAACTATGTTACCCGCCGCCACTGCTGAAAATTTCAGAGCTTCCAAGGACTTTAAGTAATGACGTTTAAATACTGTCGGCGATTTCCATCCAGTATATTTTTTCAACTCATCGAAGTTCATATGTTGGAAATAGTTAATTGAGGTGGCTACTGCCCTGACATCATGTGCTTTTGGAAAAGAGTCAGGATTGGCTTGTTTAATAAAGTACAGGATTTGCTGCCTGATGCCTTTAATAGATAAAGTACCACCTTTTTCCCTCTTAAAGAGAGGACCCAATGAGGATGAGGAGGTCCTAGACAGAAAGGCTCGTAAGGTCGATACTGGGCAAAGAGATATATCTTGTGGAAGGGGTAGTACCTTCCATGGTTCCCACCTCATCAAAGGATCTTCATTCTTAGCTATAAAACTACGTTCCGGAGAAAGTAGCACTTCCCCTGTGGGAAGAAACTGAATATGATCCGGGTCTCTGGATAATGCCGACAGTTCTGAAATTCTAGCTCCTGAGGCCAAGCTTAATAAAAATAGAGTTTTTCTTAAGAGCATTATAAAAGAACATGTGTTATTATCAGTTTCTGAAGCCAGCTTTAGAACATCATTTAAGAACCATGATACTGACGTAGGCCTTACAGAAGGTCTAAGTGTAGCACAAGCCTTGGGAATAGACGAGAAGTAGGAGTCTGTCAAGTCTATGTTGAAACCAAATTGAAAAATCTTTTTCAAGGCTGACTTGTTTGTCGTAATGGTGCTAGCTGCTAAGCCTTTTTCAAATAAAGATCTGAAAAAGGATATAGCTGAATTGATTGTCATGATTCTAATATCTGATTCTCTCAGGAAGGTTGCTAACTTTTTGACAGCAGCATCATACTGTCTCAAAGTTGAATCCCTTTTATCGGATTCCAAGAAGAGAATATTTTGAGGGTCAATATTCGCATCCCTTTTCGCTGCAAACTTCATGAAATCTATAAAGTTAGGTTTTGAGAATTCCGTCCTGAGGAAGCGAACACAGTCTTCGTTTGTACTGACTGGGAGAGCCTGGGACTGGGAATCCGAAGAGGGCGAAGACCCAGTTCCAGAATTAGAGGGTACCAATTGCTCTTCGGCCAGTCTGGGGCTACTAGAGCCACTTGACCCTTGAATGTCCTGAGTTTGTTCAGTACCTTCATGAGAAGATTCACTGGAGAAAGACATAAATCTTCTCCCAGTTGTTCCAGTCTAGGGCCAGGGCGTCCGTGGCATAGGCCAGAGGGTCCAGGTTGGGGGCCACATAACATGGGAGTTTGTGGTTCGCTTGGGATGCGAAGAGATCCACTTGTAGGCCTGGAACTCTCTGAAGAATCCATTGGAACGAAACTGTTGTCCAGTGACCATTCCGACTCTAGAGGTACTGATCGGGATAGAGCATCTGCTATGACGTTTCTCACTCCAGCTATATGGGTGGAGGAGAGTTGGTGCCAACTGAACTTGTCCGCCAGGGAGAAGATGGCTACCATGACATGATTTAGATGACGTGATTTGGAGCCTCCCCTGTTTATGTACAATGTTAACTACCACTGCGCTGTCCAAGACTAGCTTTATGTGGGAGTACTTTGGCGGACGTAACCTTTTTAGAGTCAAGAACACTGCCATTGCTTCCAGTACGTTTATATGGAACTGACGGAACTGAGGTGACCAAGTTCCCTGAACTTTCTTGAACTGGGAATATCCTCCCCACCCGCTTAATGAAGCGTCTGTGTGGATGGTAATCCCCGGAGGAGGAAACTGAAGGGGCACTGAAATCGATAAGTTCTTGACTTTTGCCCACGGGCGAAGTCGATTCCGTAGAATCTGAGGGACTGAGGATAATTTGTCCCTGGACCTGACATTTGCTTGTGAGCGCCAGATTCTGGTTAGGTCTTTCAGTTTGGCTTTCATCAAGATGTTTGTCACTGATGCAAACTGGAGTGAACCCAGGATCCTTTCCTGAGTTCTTCTTGACGCAAGTTTGTGACTTAGAAATTGCTTGACTGACTTCGCTATTTCTTTCCTCTTGGTTGATGGAATCGACAGAGTATGGGAGGATAGATTCCATTGAATGCCCAGCCACTGAAAGTTTGACTCTGGAGTGAGTCTTGACTTGGTCCTGTTTATCTTGAAGCCTAGATATTCCAGGAACTGAATCACTTTCAGTGTTGCTTTGTGCATTCCTCGACTGTTGGAGCCCAGATTAACCAATCGTCGAGATACGCTACTACCATAATCCCTTGCGATTATAGTTGTTGAACCACTACTTCGCCAACTTCGTGAACACCCTGGGTGCTACGTTGAGCCCGAAAGGAACTACCTTGAAGGAGAACGTCTGGTCTCCTATCTTGAAGCCCAGATACGGACGGAAGTGTCTTGCAATAGGGATATGATAGTAAGCGTCTGTAAGATCGATAGAGGTGGTGACGGCCCCACGGGGAAGTAAGGTCCGTACCTGCGAGATCGTGAGCATCTTGAACTTGTCGCAGCGAATGGCTAAGTTTAAGCGGGACAAGTCTAAGATTACTCTTCTTTTTTGTGAGCCTTTCTTTGGAACGCTGAACAAGCGTCCTTGAAATTTTAACCTGTTGACTCTCGCTATAGCTCCTTTCTGAAGGAGGTCCTCCGCATACTCCGTCAATTCTTTGGATGGAAGTTGGCGGAAAGGTCTGGATGGGGGCGGGTTCGCTATCCAACTCCAACCCAGGCCTTTTGACACAATGCTCTGCGCCCACTTGCTGAAGTTCCACCGGTGGCGGAAGTGAAACAGCCTCCCTCCTACCTGAAAATCCTCATTGATGTTGGTAGCCTCCTCGGCCTCCCCTGAAATGCTTTCCTCTATTAAAGGGCCCTCCGATCCTCTCCCACGAAAGGATCGCTTACCTCTGCCTCCCTTCCCTTACCCGAGCGGTTGTCATACTTCTGGAAGCTGACCCTCGAAGACTTGATTTGTAGGCTGGAGAGAGAGCGTAAGAGGTGGAGGGTTGAGGCTGGGGGAAATAATAACATAGATTGGCTGCGACTGAGCCTTGGAGGTAGAAGGTTGGGCTGCTTGCACCAACGGGACAGCTGGAACCTGCTGAGTAAAGCGTGGCTGTTTCTTCTGGTAAGGCTGGAAACGTCTGGGTTTCCTTTGAGCCTTACCCCTGACCACTTGATCTTGGCGTCTCTTGGCCGTAAGACCCCAACGATCTTTAAGGCTTTGGTTTAATCTCGTAGCCTCTGCCTGGACCTTCCTTCACCATCGCCTCTGGGAAGAGGTCTGCTCCCCAGATGCTCGATGTAAAGCAACTTATTCGGTTCATGCCGAATCGTTGCTTCTTGGAGGACATGTTTTCTACAGTTCGTCCTAGCCGTGGCGAACTCAAACATATCAGACTGCACCGTTTGAGTCAGAGACTTGGTGAGAAGCTTAAAGAGTGGCTCAGAACCATAGGAAATGGTAGCCACCTTCGGTCATGGCCATGGTATTAATAGACCTGGCTAACCTCGATTTGGCATCAAATTCTGCCTGAATAAGGCTATCTGGAAGCCTAGGTAGCTTCTCACCAAACTGCTCCATAGCACAGTCTGGTTTGAGTTTGCCCACCAAAAAAGTGTTGGGCAAAGTCTTCCCACAACTCGCCGGCTGAGGGAAGTAAAGGAGACGTAGGGTCCGCTTCTTTCAGCTTGAGGCATCGAATCCCCCTTCTGGGCTGCTGGAATGGTGGTTGTAGCGATCTTTGTCAAGAAAGGTAGCGGGTACTCTCTTCCATTGTAAAGATCGTAAAAGGACTCTTAAATGGTTTAATCTTTGTATTGGAACATCCATGTCCTCTAGACACCTGAGCCATTCTCTCTGAGCCTGGTCTCGTGAATAGAGGACTGTCTCTTCGGTACCTATCATCTCGAGTCATGGCTGAGGTGGTGAGCCTGGCGTAGCCGATGAACGGGAGGCTGAAGGTCTTCCGGGTAGAACTCGAAGTCTTCAATCCTCCGAGTTCCACATTCCGGATAGAGATTTAGATAAGCCCGTCTTGGAAGGGGGCGTATGACGCTACTCTCCAAGGATTGTTCATAGAGAACGGAGGTAGAGAGTCATACGGGGGTAATTGGGGTGGCTCCCCCTGTGCTGAAAGGTGGGGGAGAAGCTAGTGGAGCTTGGCTCAGTCCGGCTATAATGTTGTCCTGAGAGTTGATCCTATCAGACAACCGGGAGATCATTTGTTCCATACTGGTTTTCAGAGAACCAACCAGATCGCCCACTTGTTGCAACAGACCAGCGTTGGAATCCAAAGCCGGAGCTGCTGCGGAGGTGGAAGGGTGGCTCTGAACCGGAACCAAAGTAATGGAACTGTTGACTCCGCTGGAGTGTGTGATCTCTCCCTGGAGGATCTACTCCTAGAGGATTTAGAGCCGGACCCAGAAGCTTTAGACCCTCTCTGCTCCGGGATTTGGGCTAGCCGGAGACTTACGAGAAGAAGATGATGCCGACGCCGTCTTTTTAGACGACGACGACGTCTT
>NC_061110.1:63166265-63285213 GCF_015104395.2 Macrobrachium nipponense | reverse complement strand
GATGAAGAGCAAGAGCCGGGATGCTGGGCAGGAATAATAATAATAGCCCTAAATACCAAACTAAGAGAGATGGTAGGGGGGCTAAACTAGCTAAAACTCGATGTAAAAGACAATGAACGTAATATAGTAAGCCCATAAGTATAAGAAGTCCCAGTATGGAGGACGGGAATCTTAACGAGGCAGCATGGCGCCACCACGAGACAACCGGGAAACCGTATATGACCTATTAGGAGGAAAATACTGGTACCCGGAAGATAAAAATGTAGCAAAACATTACTTATGAGTTACTTAACTTAGCCGTTGCAATTGCAGAGCGTTCCATGGTGAAGAATAGGATAAAACCCGAAATAAGCACAGCACAGAAAAATAATGCGTCTGGACGCTAGCGCTAATTATTAAGGATGTCCGCTAGGGGCGCTGCTGTCCGTGGCGTCCTCTAGTAGTAGTAGTAGCGACTGCATCGCCCGTTGGTATCAGCTCTCTCTTAAGGGGATTCTGATTGAAGTTCTAATTGTGAATGTCTCGTGGTAGTGATTACCCACTCGCCCCTATTACCATACCGACACTTCTTTTTAAGAGTGAGCGAGTCAGTTTTACTGACATTTTCTTAATTTTGTTTTTCTCTGGTAATTTTAGATTAATTTTACCTAGAAAGAATGATATTAAGGATCCTTTCATAGGCCGACACGAGCTGAGCCCAGAAAAGCTATCAAAAACATCCACAACTGGACTTTGTCAGTAGGCTTTAAGCTCTCTGTAGAGCTCTCTGTAGAGAAAACCCAAGCAATTATGTTCACAAAAATAGTAGATGGAAACTGAATTAAGACATGGATCTTAAATTAGGTGATAGCTTCATTCAGTTTAGTAATACTGTAAAAGTTTTAGGCTTGTGTTTGACACTCATCTTAACTGGAAAGCACACACACACTCTTTGTAAAAAATAAGTGTAATAGTGCCTTAAATTTGATCACAAAATTGTCTCATACTACTTGAGGAGCTAAGAGACAAACATTACTTATGATATACAAAGCACTAATTTTATCCAAAGTAGATTATGGAAGTCCAATTTACGGGTCAGCATCACAAAGTACCTTGAAGTCCTTAGACTCTATCCACACTCGAGGCTTGAGACTTGTAGTGGACCCTTTAAATCTTCTCCAAACTTCACTTCGTATGTTGTGAAAGTGGCAAACCCCCATTATCTTTACATCGTGACCTTGTAACTATGAGAAGTGCTATAAAGATAATATCCACTGATTCCCCCACAAAAAAACTGTTTGCCATGCGAGACATATTTATTAGTAATCACAAACCACCTTTTCCAATAAGAGCTAATAGGTTATTGGAATCTAATGGTGTTAGAGTAAATATACTTCCACCCTCAAATTCCTCCGCCTCCATTGCCATTCCATGAATTGAAAATCAAGTATGTTCTAACCTATATCATTTGTAAAAAAAGCAAGATTATGCTCAGATCGCTATAAACAGGATACATTAGAAGACATTCGAAGTAAAGGCCCACATAAAGCCATATACAATGATGGATCCAAATCTTGTGCGGGAGTTGGTTGTGCTGCAGTGTCATCATACAAAATAAGTTGGAATTCATTGCCAATTGAAGCAACTGTCTTTACTGCTGAATTAAGAGCAATTATATTGGCAATCAATCAGATAAAATTGTCAAATAATAAATTGAATACCAAATTTGTAATCTATTCTGACTCAAGAAGCACAATTGAATCCCTCAAAAGCTACTCACATAAGAACCCTTTAGTGAAGGAAATTAAACTTTATATTCACGTGGGGTTAACATTGAAATCTGCTGGATTCCTGCCCATGTTGGAATCCAAGGTAATGAAAAGGCCATGTCTGGGATAAACTCACCAATTTTTGACAATAAATTGCCTGCTACAGATTATTTAAACTCAGTGAAGCAGTGCATAAAAACAAAATGGCAAAATCTGTGGCATAGTGAAGCAGACACCAGTAAATGAAAGTGCATCAAGCAGAGTGTAGACTTGTGGAATACATCAGTACAAAATGAAAAACGAGCGTAAGTAATATTAACAAGATTACGAATAGGCCACACATGACTAACTCACGAGTATTTAATGATAACTCCACAAGGGAACATCCCTCATTGCAATGTCTGCAATACAATTTAAAACAGTCAAGCTATGTGATTGCCTAATTTTTAATAGAGAAAGCAATTTATATTTAGGCAATATATCATTATCAGAAAATAATTATAAGAGTCAGATCATTTTTTTATATTTGTATCTTCAGTCTTTTATAAGTTCAATTCATATTTTTAATCCAGCCTTCATCTATCACTCAATAATCATCCTCATTTATCACTAATTTATTGATCAAGTTCATTAACTACCATTCCATTCCATTCCACTTTGTAGACACGCATTTTATATACGTATTTTTCTTTTATAATTTTCTCTTAAATGTTTTCGGGCCAGCACTGTAAGAGTCTAGTTAAACTAGACTCATTGGGCTGGTTAATCCTAACTTTATGATAATAATGATGGGTTTGGCTTACGATGTACCGAGGTTAAGACGCTTTTCAATTATATTCATCAGAAATTCCAGGGTTACGGTGCCTACATCGCTGATCTGGCAGAAGAAATATGACACAAAAAATGCAAAATAATCAATATTTGAAGGTCTTTTTATGAAAATGCAATAAGAATGCAGTTACATAGTTTTGAATGCACCCAAAGCATTAAAAGTAAGGTTTCTTACGATTTTGACTATGTTCCGGCTTACGACGCACCTCAAGAACGGGATCCCGTCGTAACCCGGGACTGCCTGTATAATAGAAAAGTGACAAGTATAATAATTTAAATGATGATCGGGAGCCAACCTGAAGACTTTAATTAAGGCGATGGTGGTCCAGAAGAGGGGAGAATTTTTATTTTTGATAGAAAGACCTGTGAGTAAATATTTTACATGAATCTGATGTGTGGTATGTTGATGGAAACATTTAAGCAAATATATTGATAAATGAGAAATATTTACAAAGCGAGAGATTAATCTATCAACTTTCGACTTTTGTTTTTATTCTGAATTGGCGCCAAAAAGAGCTCAGCCGAACCCAAAAAATAAAATGAACGCCAAACCAAATGGTGGAGCCAAATGATCTGTGCCAAAAGGGTGGCGCAAAAACGTACTGGACTCTGTTCAGCTGTCTGCACACCCATGGGATTCTCCATTGTCATTCTCCCCCAATGGAGTCAAAGCGGCAGAAACATCAATCTAGGCACCTGTTGCCCAAGCACCTATCTTGTCTCTGGCTCTGCTCCTGAGAGCCCAGTTCTGGCTCCCGTGCTCCCACCTCCTGCTCTCGTGCACCCAGATCTTGCTCCCACACACCAGGCACTTATTCCTGTACACCCAGCTGTGGACTCATAGCTCCTGGCACCAGCTTCATCAAGACATTCGATTCAGCCTCAACAGTCCTCTCAAGTTCCTGTCTTAGAATCGGACAACCCCTCTCTTGCTCCCATTAAGGAACAACTGCCAGAGATATTGAGCTTTATTAGGAAAACTCCTCCCCCTAAGCCTGTTCAAGAATTGTTTTTTATCTCCAATCTCCTCAGAGGGTGCTGACCTAGACTTTTCTCCACCCACAGCTCTCAAGAGTCTGTGTTTTCTTCTGGATAATTTTCCTTCCTTCTTCGTGCTAGCGACCCCGCCTTCTCTGGCCTCCACCTTCCTTATGGGGAATGTTCAGGAAGATCAAGCTCTCCTTCCCAAGACAGGGCTTTTGTCCTCCTCTAAGAAGGCAGTGAAGGCTATCAATGATGAGAGAACAAGGCAAAGCTGCATTTGCCCATCTGGTCAAGAGAAAGTACTGCCCTTATGTAACTGGGGAAGTTCCCTCCCTGGAGTGGCTGCCTCGTCCCAAGGAGACTTCTCAGGTCTCATTGAGTAGTCTCACTGATCAGCCTTCTCTTTGGCCAAAGTCGTCTTCTTGTTCCATCGGAGTGCGGATTATCTCATCAAGAACATCTTGAAGGTTTTTGAGGTGTTGAGTTTCTTGGACTAGACGGTGGGGTCTCTCGCTAAGGAGATTGAAAATAGTCTTAGAAGATCTTTATTCAGCAGACCTGTTTGATGTTCTTTCTTGGTGCTGATAAAAGTTATACGAGATGGCTCCTCGAACTCGCATCTCTCTTAACATTTGGAGTTCTGAAGAAGAGAGAACTTTGTGTTTTTCTTCACCTCAAGAGAAGCTACGTCTTCCGAGAAGTCTGATTTGCTTTTTTCATTGCTTGACTGTCACAATCTGTTTCTGCAATCGATGGTAGAAAAAAGATCGCATCAAACCTACATAAGAAATCGACACAGGATCTTTCGACACAGTCTTTTCAACACCCCTTTCTTTAAAGTTCCTCTTCCTCCTCTCTAGCAGCTTCCCTTTAGTGGGAAAGGACCTAAATAGCAAGTTAGACCCCACACAAATCTGCAGTTCATTCCAGACCCTCCAAGAAGCACTCCTCCTCCAAGCTCCCTTCCAAGAATTGAAGCATAAGTCCTTCGTGCCCCAGCAGGAACCAGACTTCACTTGTTCTTGGGAAGTGGGATCACAAGGGAGCAGATCCGTGGAGCATCAGGGTTTTAAGGGAGGGTTACGGCATCCCATTTTTGGAGACCCCCTCCCCTTAGTTTTCTCTCTTATTGCCTTGACCGCTTACTCAAGAGGCATGGAGAGAAATTTGGCCCTTTGAAGGAAGTATCCTCTCTCCTGATGGAAGCTATAGAGGAAGTAGAGGATATTCATTCTCAGGGTTTCTCCACCATCGCCTTTTTGTAGTTCTCAAGCTTTAGGGGCCTAGGGGCCAGTACTCTATGTAAGTGCCCACAATCGTTTTGTAAAGAAGACGAAGCTCAGGATGGAGACAAGCCAGTCAGTTAGGGCCTCCATTCATCTGAGCGATTGGACGATACTTTGGATATGCAAAATGCATATTTTCATATCCCCATTCATCCAATCTCCATGAAGTACCTCTTGTTCATCTTCCAAGGGAAAGTCTTATCAGTTTTTGGTCCCTGTACTTCGGCCTCTCCACAGCCCCTCAAGTATTCTCTTGAGTCCTATTGCCTCTCACCAAATGGCTGGATCTAGTTGGCATAAACATCAGCTTTTTATTTCTGGACGACTGCTTCTTTGTTCCCCTTCAAAGGATAAATTCATAAGGGACCTTCAAACAACTCTACAACTCTCAAGATCTAGGAATTCTTCTAAATCTCCAGGAATCCCAGTTGGTTCTGACATGAGATTCTTTATTTTAGGATGATTCTCAACTCTTGGACCTTTCAGGTGTTTCCATCCCCTAAGAGAGTTGCAAACTGCCACAGATGATTCACAAGTCCTCTCTCTTTTGCCTGTCAATGGATAAGCCTTCTAGGGACTCTGTCATCAATCAAAACCTTTGGCACCTTGGGCAAGATTGCACACAAGAGTTCTCCAATTCTTTGGGCCCAATGGAATCAAGTGACCTTGGTCACTCACTTCATTCAAGGGAAATTAAATGTCGTGGTGGACGAACTCAGCCATCAGAAGCAGGTCCTTCCTACCTAATGGACCCTAGACAACAAGATTTGCATCGACCTGTGGAGATTGTGGGGCAAACCATCCATAGACCTATTTGCCACCTCAAGAAACAGTAGTCTTCCTCACTTCTGCTCTCCAGCCCCAGATCCCCTGGCTTGGGTGACGGATGCCATGCAGTTAGATTTGTTGGGTCTGGATTTCTATGCACTCCTTCCATTCAGCTTATTCAGGGATGTGCTAAACAAGTTCGTGTCTCACCACAATGTCTCGATGACACTCGTTGCTCCATTCTGACCCAAGAAGGAATGGTTCTTGGACCTTCTTCGTCTTCTGATAAACTTACCTAGGCTGTTTCCCCAAAACCATGGCTACTAAAACAATCTGCACTTCAAGAGGTATACACCAAGGATTATCCACTCTCACTCTGACAGTCTTCAAACTGTCAGGAAACTCCTCTGAGCAAAAGGTTTTCATGAGCAACTGCAGAAGCTATTGCAAAGTGCAGACACCAGTCTACTTGCAACATCTACCAGTTGATGGTGCCTCAGGCAACACATCTCATCTTTTGAGACATCTTTGTCTCAGGTTGTTGATTTTCTGCTGTATTTGAAGACCTCTGTGAACCTTTAACTCTTCCACCATTAACCCTTAATGGATGGATATACTCTCATGAGTAGCAATAAAAGGTTTTGGGTCATTGACAGATTTACTCACGGTGAGTAACAATATTATGCGCTGTCTATTAGGGGAAATTAGGTAAGAAAGAGGTGCCATTGCTTCTATAGCCCATAAAGTCACTAATGGCAACTTTTAGACTGGGTAAAATCAAGAAGCAGGTGGCTCATGAGCTAGTTGTGAACCCCCTGTATTCGCTGACGTATGTATTTGCGAAATTCTCTCTGGAACATATAATTTTTACCCTGGCTCTGAAGGGTTATTCGCGGAAAATTTGCCTATTCAAGGTATTTTTCTATGAGAAATATCCAGAAGTTCCTGTTTTTTTTTTTTTTTTTATCAATTTCATCATAAAATGCACTTATGATAAAACTATTAAAAAACCAGTTATAAACATTTTTAGTTGGTTTTTCTTGAGTTTTATTAACAAAATAGGCAATTTTAAAAGTTTTTTAGGGGATTCAACTATTCGCAGGTTCTAGCTATTCGTGTGGGGTATGGTACCCATCCCCCGTATGGGGGACCACTGTACTACCTCTTTCTCTCACATTATGTCTTATTATATAACATTTGCTCATAAATATAACCAAAGGGTTGCTCTTGGTTTTAGTTTTCTTAATCTTTTTATGATAGTATGTCAGTTTTTATTGTAATTTTGCAAAAAGAAGTGCAAAGAAAGAAATATTACACATGTATGATCCAAAAAAGTTACTGCATCTTCAATCTTAGCAAATTTACGTAAATATATTTTACATCAAATATGCTCAGAATTTGTGTCTGGTTTTAGTTCTTTATCTGTTTTGATATTGTATAAGCTGAAATTATAATTTTACAAAATAAAATGAATTTATTTATTAGAAAAAAACTGTATGACTTGTTAAAATTTACAATTGTCTTGTAGAAAGAGGGCCCCCCCCCCCCCAAAGGGTTGTAAAGTCATTTTCACTTTTTCGTAGAAGGAAGGAAATTTTTTTAGAAATTTGTTTTTCCTACACCATGTGCATTTGCATATCTTCCTTTTTCCATCGATATGTTTTTTCTTAAATTGGCTGACCTCAAAGTTTACCTGGCTTGGGGTGCTGCATAATTTTATCCCGGCTCTCAAGAGTTAAATGATATGGGTAATGCTTTCTTCAATATTCAAGCACAGAGGTTTGGATCTTTCATCTAACCAGGATCTTAATGGTCTTGTTAGGTCCTTCAATACCTCCAAGCAGAAGCTGAATCTAGTGTGTGGAACTTGGATGTAATCCTTGCGTGGCTTACAGACCCTCCTTTCGAACCCCTCAGTTCTGCTTCTCTCAAGAACCTGTTATGGAAGAGACTTTTTCTTAGTAGCCCTGGCTATGACTAAACATGTAAGTGACTTACATGTGATCAACAAGAGAATAGGCTTCTCCCAAGGCAATGCAGTTTGCACTTTCACCTTGGGTTTCTTAGCTAAGAATGAGGATCCTGCTAAGCCATGGTCTTGCTCCTTCCATATCAAGAATTTAATGGATATCCTGAGCCCAGACAAAGTGGAAGGGATTCTTTGCCCAGTCAGAGCCCTGAGGTACTTCCTACATAGACTTTCTAAGAATTCCCTTTCATTCTGTATTAGAGACCGGATATCCAGAGCATATTCCCAGATTCAGGAAAATACTTTTTCCTAGATCAAAGTTAAAACTTATGAAGTCAGAGCAATAGCAACCTCTCTCTTCTTCAAACATCATTTATCTCTCTCAGCCATTCTTCAGTCAACATATTGGAGGTGCAAGTTGATCTCTGTGTCTCTTTATTTGAAAGAAGTGGAAACAGTATTTGAAAACTGCAGTACCCTCAGTCCTTCGGCAGTGGCCGGCATGGAATTCGGGGAAGAAGTATAGGAGGGACACAGTCTATCTTCTGTCTCTTCGCCATGTTGTAAGGGTGTCGAGTTTTGGGGAGCAAGGGTATGTTCTACCCAGAGTACCCACTAGTTCGTTAGATGGGTAGTGGTTGTGTTTTTATTGTCAAGAGTTGTTGACAGGTTTTGGTCTGGTTTGTGTTTTGGTGCTGCATCCAGGGCAAAGCTAAATTTTTTCATTTGTTACGTCTTGTGAGCAATTAGGCATATCCTCCGTTGCAAGACTCCCACTGACCTAAAGGCGATTCCCAGCACACTGCTGCACCACAACAAGGTTAAGATGAGCACTAACCAAAGGCTGTAGTCCTCTTACCAGGTAAGGAAGCAACAAGCACTGTTTTAGGGTTAGCCACTTTTTCTATTTCAATGTGGGATTCTGCTAAGTAATCACTTGGTAAGTTACTTGTATAAAAATGGCATTTTTATAATAAGATTAGATTTTATATAATACCAAGTAATTACTAAATCAGAGCCCATCCTCCTCCCCTCTGATTTTTCATTGATTCTGCAGCAATGAATAGAATGACGCCGTATGGCTACTGTCGCTTTCACGCACCTGTTGCAGTGGACAGGGTCTGTCACTCCCCCTCTTGGCAACAGCCACCTTACCAAAAATTTTGAATTTAGGATACCATGTGAGCATAATTATTATCTAAGGAATTACTTGATAAGTATTGTATAAAATATAATTTTATGAGGTTTTAGTCGTCCTTTTTCACAAAGCTAGGTATATGCGGTTATAGTCCATAGGGGGAAAAGAAAGCTGAAATTCGTTTTAGCTCAACAGTTTTGGCCTCCACTGGCCCTTATTGAGAGCTGTTTATTAAACTGCTCTCAATAAGGGCCAGGGGAGGCTGAAATTGTTGGGCTACAAGGAATTTCAGCTTTTCTTTACCCCTGCCGACTATAACCTCAAAATCTAATTTTTTTTATAAAAATGTCATTTTAAAAGAATTTTAGGTAAAGTATATAAAAGAACAGTTGAATTCAGTAATGTTTTGAAATTAATTTTGTTAATTTATTTGGTAATACTATATATATAATGAATGATGTTAATTTTTTCTCTCAGAGAGTGCAGTAGTAATGATGTGACTGAGGAAGGTATCCAATGCATGGAGGATAAGGATATTTCCACCACACAAAATCTGCTTAGTGACTGTAGCAAAATACTTAATAATAAGGTACGTATGAGGAAGATTCATTGTACTTTAGTGGTTGCTATTATAAGTGCTAGGAAGTGGACTTTAATCAATAAAAATTTGCAGTAATCTTACCTACATGTTCATTTCCTGGACATTTAAATATATTATATAATAGTTAATGGGTGGGCACCTATTCATATGGTCAAGGCAAAAAAAGTATAGTACAATAGTAGTAAAAAAAAAAACAATTTTTTTTCTATCCTAAATTTGAATAACTTTAAAGTGGAAGGCAAGGCATCAGCCCACCAGGTACAGGTTCCTAGAAGGTTGAGTGTTTTGTGCTTCATAATAGCTGCAAATATATGTTCAACAAATACTATGTATGGGACCTCTCGCCATGGTAACAAGATCTCTGGGCATTTTTCATATCATATGAAAATTATGGTCACACTACTGAAATCAAAACTATTTTGCAAAATCTAGTGGTCAAGTTCTTTGCTTGTGACATTGTATAAGGTCTCAGCCATGCTTTTATTCAGCCAGACAACTTAAATGCTAAGGGCTCTCATTATCAGCCTATCATAAATTCAGTTTTTGGAGTGATTCCTTCTCGTATAGGTCAATGCAGTCCTGAAGTGTGAGTGGGGTTGCAATGACTGGCAAAGGGCCCACCCCCCAACCCCCGGGTTCTGTTCTCCAAAGCAGCGTGGTCGTCTGTTGCTCACCCTCCAGTCCAGGGATGGCATCAGTGTCATTTTGACCTTTGATAGTTTTAGTCTCCTGTTCTGATTGCTCTGGCTGTGTCATCATCTTTTACAAGAAACTTCTAGAGCAACATTTTTCATAATTTTTGTGAAGTTCCTTTTAGTTGCTGCATCTCCTCAAGACCTGATTATCAGACATACCTTAGAGAGGGCAGCTCACGATGGTCATGACACAGTTGCTGCTTCGATAACAGACCATTTCTATCTGCCTTTTACTAGTCTCATGGTTAAGCAAGGTAATGGGGTCTTGTCTGCCGTGGTCTTCAGTCGGCATTCTGCCCTCTCTTCAGGCTTTCTGTAAAGAAACAGGCTCCCATAACAACAGAGCTTATTGTTCTATTTTGCTATTTGACTCCTGTTGTTCCAGATTTCAAAGGATCATTGAGTCTCTCCTTGATAGTGGCTGTCCCAGCCTCACTTTCCATTTTTTGAGCTGCTTTCAAACTGCCTTGGCACTTCAGCGGGCTTTGTACGCCCTCTGACATGTCCTTTTGAGATGACATGTCCTGTTATCCCAACTGCTAGAATTTGTAGGTGCAGTCCATATGCCTGGAATTCATAACTGAAAATCTGTTCTTATAAAGGGATTCTTATGGTCTGGCTTTAGATGCCTTGTTGTGCTTCTCTCATAAGTTATCCTTGTTTGCTGTGAGAATTTCCTCTGCAGCGGTTTGGCATTCTTGCCCTCGCCCTCAGGTGGTTTTCACCTGACTCAGGATCAGGATCCTCTTCTCCTTATCAGGGGCTATGTTTGTCTTGCAATGCCCACCTTTCCCATAAGGTGCCTGTACACCACCCTGGGATCTTATCATATATTGCAATCCTGTTCACAAAAGTACTTGGACTTTTGGGGTCATCATCGAGGGACGTCTTTCTGGCCCTCTTGTCCTCTTATGGGCTTTCTCTTGACTCTCTGGAGTCTCAGAGTTGAACTCCCTCAAGATTCCTCTTGTCCCATATAAATAGAGTATTTTGAGATTTATTTGCGCTAACTAGGAACAAGAAATTCGCTCTTGATTTGAGTTTAATACAGCTAAACAAACTCAACTTGCAATTGCCCTCAGCTGATTTCCAAACCAAAACATTGATTGCTATGTTTATATTTTTTTATATTACAAATAAATACTAGTAATATGAAAATACATATAATACTATTGGATGCAATGAAGTAAAGCATAACTTTTTAAAAGATCCATGGAAAAGATGCATAAACAATATGTTTGTATTTTATCATACGATACAAATATGTGATAATTGCATACTCTAATCTTATATCTCGTGTACAGGGGATACAGGACTTTCCTCTAGTATTAACCCTCTTACGCCTAAGCCCAAAAAACCAAAACGTCTCCCGTATGCCAAGGCGGGTTTGGAGTGAGCGCGGAAGCGGAAAAAAATAATTTTTTCAAAAAATCACAGCGTGCTTAGTTTTCAAGATTAAGAGTTCATTTTTGGCTCCTTTTTTTGTCATTGCCTGAAGTTTAGTATGCAACCATCAGAAATGAAAAAAAATATCATTATCATATATAGATAATGCAATATATGGTAACGACAAAAAAAAAAAATTCATACATAATTGTATTCAAATCGAGCTGTGCGAAAAACGGTTAAATCTAACGAGTTACTTTTTTTTTGTTGTATTGTACACTAAATTGCAATCATTTTGATATCTAACACATTGTAAAACGATCAAAGTAACACAGAAAAAATATTATCACAAAATGATGCATGAATTCATAACGCGCAGACATAAAAAAATGTTTTTTTTTTTTAAATTCACCATAAATCTAAATATTGTTCTAGAGACTTCCAATTTGTTTCAAAATAAAGACAAATGATGGAATATTATGATACTGTAAGAGTTTTAGCTTAGAATTGCAGTTTTCGACCATTTCGGACGAGTTAAAGTTGACCGAATATCGAAATTTCATATATATATATTTTTATATGCAAATATTGCAAAAATGAGAAAAGCTACAACCTTCTAATATTTTTGTTTGTATTCTTCATGAATTTGCGCACATTTTCAGAGTTTTAGCTTACAATTGCGTTTTTCGACTTTCGGTAGAGTCAAAGTTGACCGAATGTTGTTTTTTTTCTATTTATCGTGATTTATATGCAAATATTTCAAAAAAGAGAAAAGCTACAACCTTCAATCATTTTTTGTTGTATTCTACATGAAATTGCTCACATTTTCATTTATAACTTTATGTAACGGCTAATTTTAAATGGTGCAAACATTTTGACAATCGCACGAAAAAACTTCTGATTTTTTTCAGAAGAGTTACCGCGTGGACGTAAGGAAAATGTTTTTTTTTTTTCATAAATTCACCATAAATCGAAATATTGTGCTAGAGATTTTCAATTTGTTGCAAAATGAAGGTAAATGATTGAATAATACTAGAATATAAGAGTTTTAGCTTACAATTGCGTTTTTTGACTATTTTGGTAGAGTCAAATTTAACCGAAGGTTGAAATTTTTGCACTTATCGTTATTTATATGAAAATATTTCAAAACTGATGAAAGCTACAACCATGGCTTGTTTTTAATTGTATTGTGCATGAAATTGCGCACATTTTCATATATAAAACTTTATGTAACAGCAAATTTAAAATGGTGCAAACATTAGGACAATCGCACAAAAAAATTTATCGGAAGAGTTACCGCGCGGACATAAGGAAAATTTTTTTTTTCATAAATTCACCATAAATCAAAATATTGTGCTAGAGACGTCCAATTTGTTGCAAAATGAAGGCAAATGATTGAATATTACTAGAATATAAGAGTTTTAGCTTACAATTGCATTTTTCAACCATTTCGGTAGAGTCAAAGTTGACCGAAGGTTGAAATTTTTGCACTTATTGTTATTTATATGAAAATATTTCAAAACTGATAAAGCAACAATCATAAGTATTTTTTTGTTGTATTCTGCATAAAATTCCGCACATTTTCATATATAATACTGCATGTAACGAATAATTTAAAACGGTGTAAAAATTATGTCAAAGTGACAAAATAATTTTTGAGATGTGTCACTGATACTTTTTAGTGCGATAAGAAAGAAATATGCGCTTGCGCGCCTGCGTAACGATTGTAAACAAGACAACGCGTTGATCCGTTAACTTCCAGCATCCCCCAAGGTGCGTGATTCAAAAGTTTTTGGTTGGTAGGCCTATAAGTATTTTTCCGCGAATTTAAAAAAAACTTTATTGAGTCGACGTATAATACGTCCAATCGGCATACGGGAGACATTTTGACTCTATGTTTAATACGTCCAATCGGCGTAAGAGGGTTAATCGGAGATTTAGAGAAAAGTTTTTTCATGTATTTCTACCATGGTTGTAGCCTATCTAATCACAGATTCCAAGGCTTTGGCAGATTCAAAGTCCATGCCTTCCTAAGACTAGGAGAGTCCAAGTCTACACCTTTCAAGTCTTCTTTAAAATTGTGCGAGTCCAAACTTGGGTTTTAATTTTTGAAAATTATTCCAGGTCGTATGTTCAAAGACCATGTTTTAGATTTCTACTACAGGTTGAATCTCTATAATCAAGTGTTCAGTGTTATGGATGCTATCATGGTTTGGCGTATTTTTAATCAGCATCACTATTGCCACTTTTTGAGTAAAAAGAATAGCAGTTTTAGCTCCTTATTTGAACGTTTTCACCCAAAGCCCAAAATTTAAAAATTGATATATGTATTCCTATATATTATATGTATTGCTTACCACATGACTATTTATCAGGTGCTTAATGCATGGGAAAAAAATTATTCGCTTGGGATATGTTGGCCAACTACTTATGTCATTAGGAGGTTCAAGTAGCAGTAAGCTGTTTCTCATGTTACAGTATCATTTCAAATTATTTAATGCTCTCTGGGCAGCTGAAGGGTGAAGGGTATTGTTCGTTTATAGTTTTCGTATTATATGAAATGGCAAATTTTTACAATTGAATATCTTTATAGGCAGATTAATGAATGTTTCCCAAAGAATGGTGAGATTGGAGGTGCTCTCAAAATTCATGAAACAATGGATGAATTTCAGTTATATATTTAGTAAATGTTTATTTTATGTATGTAACTTACCAAGTAAGTTACAGAGATATAGTTTCTAAAACCAAAGCTGTGTAACTACTTTCATTCTCCACTTCCAAACTTTCCTTAGCTTTCCCCACCAACCGTAGCTGCTCCTTCAGCGTTTCTATCTCCTTCAACCCTTCCATCCTCACTTTCTCCACCAGTCACACAACTCAATACCCCAATTGTCCTGCAGCTGCCACACCAACAGTCCCTGTTCGGGCGCCAAAAAATAATGCAGCGGGATCACAAGCTTAAAACTGCCGGGCAAATCCCCCCCACATAAACCTAATCACTCCAGCTGCCAAACCCACCCTTAGTCACACTTTCCTCTTTACACTACAGAATACAAGCAGGACAATTGACCTATACCTACACACAGATAAAAAAAACAAAAACAAACATGTGTACTCACCCAACTCCAGATACTCCAGGCTATGCTGTGCTGTCTGCTGGTCAAGGTCACACCACCAACTACACAACAAAAACCAAGAACCACAACCCACAACCCAACAACACAACAAAAACAACCACAACCCACAACCCAACAACACAACAACAACAACCAAGAACCACAACACCACAATTCAACTAGACAACACCCAAGGACCACAACCCCACAACTCAACAACACAACAAACAAGGAACACAACCACAACTCAAGAACACAGCAAACAACAAGGAACTCAACAATACAACAACAAACAAGGAACACAACCACAGCACAAGACCACTGCACAAACAATTACTAATGCAAAAAAAACACACAAAAAAAGAAACACACACACCCACTAACAACACCAACAACAACCCTCAGCCATAACAACTCTCATATAATCCAACAGAAACTCACATGCAACTCAACAAAAACCTCATAGCACAACAACTCTTAAGCAACCAATATCAAACCCAGCAACAAACCAATAACACACTACTTAAATAACTTCAATGACCTCAACACTTTCCACAGACCACTGCCAACACTATTGATTATCACAGCTTCTGACTAAAGACTCACAGAAAAAACAGAACTCTAAACTCCAACAGCACCAGCAGACAACCCAGAACTCACCAACATCCAATTCAGTCGTTAACCATCCAACCACCAATTACACTCTCTCTCTCTCTCACGTCAAATAGAACTCCATAACTCCTCCATACAGTATGAATCAATATTAATATTTGAAAATTAGTCAATAATTTTTTTATTATATAAATGCATTTAATCATGTAAATAACATAAAAATAAACTAATTGACGAATATTTATCGACAGAAAAGGCTGCGAGTTGCCGAATTTTTCGTGAATAATTAATAGATAGGCTCAAAAGAAAAAATCCTCAAATAAGTAAGTCTGCGAATCTTGAGAATGCAATTAGGGGTGGTTGACTGCAAACACTTCTAGAAACATTATTGCTAAAAGAGAATGTTTAGATTGGTTTATAGACAATTTTGTTCATCGCTTCTACGGCACTGACTGACAGATTGTAAAAAGACGTAAGAGTTTACAAATGATCTTAGATTGGATCAAGTTTGAGATATAACGCTAGTATTTTGGACCGTTTTATGTGTAAATTAACATATCTTGAAACGTTATTACTACAACAAATGTTTAGATTGGTTCTTGAACAACTTTGTTCATGGACAACTTTGTTCATCGCTTTTATGGCACTGTGAACGACAAATAAAAAAAAATGGAAAATGAATATGAAAAAAATTGATCCAAAGTAATTGTTCCCCAACTAGAATATGCATCCCATTTTCTCTAGTGTTATAAAACCTCTTATAATGATATAGGCTTCAGAAATCCAGATATTTCTGATTGTTTCTATTTTTTGAGTCCAAAATTAAATGCTCTTTTGCTGTTTTTTGGAAGCTTATTTATTTATTTTAATAAATGCTTAGATCTCCAAGAAGACTGATACAGGACTTGTGTTTATTCAATATTATTTGTAGAATAAGCGGTAAAATTTGAAGCAAGTCCCTTCAAGTCATTAGGCAGAAAAAAACACTTAGTTTATAATGGGGCCTAATTTTAAAATATTAGTATAATAATAATAATAATAATGATAATAATAATGATAATAATAATACAGTATATCCCTGTATTCGTGTTCTCAACATTCGCAAACTCACATATTAGCGGATTTCTATATGAACCATACCTATTTATTATTCACGGGAAATTCGCGTATTCGTAGTATTTTTCTATGAGAAATATCCACAAGTTTACTGTATTTTCATATCAATTTCATGATTAAATACACTTTTTTGTGATAAGACTACTAAGAAAACCAGGTACGTATAAGCATTTTTAGTAGGTTTTCTTGAGTTTGAACTAACAAAATAGTCAGCTTTAAGCATTTTTATAAGTGTTCGTGGATTCTGTAATTACAGGATTTGTATGTGGTACACATTTAAAAAAAACTAAATAAATAAAACATTTCCTTCATGTTTATTAACTTGCTGGAAGCTAAATAAATCAGTCAAATGTGATAGCAAGGGGGGGGGAGTGTTGTCTACAGCAGGTCATAGTAATATTCTCTCTCTCTCTCTCTCTCTCTCTCTCTCTCTCTCTCTCTCTCTCTCTCTCTCTCTCTCTCTCTCTCTCTCTGATAACAGAGGTTTATTATGCAGTTGTATGTTAATTAGTATATATAAAATAAAAAATACATTATATTCCAAGTCGTCCCTGATCTTGTGACTTAGATGGGAAGGGGTTGAAAGGGAACTGTCAGTTCACTTGACATGTGAGGGAAGTTGAGTGTTGCTAACAGTGTCAAAGTTTAATCTCTCTCTCTCTCTCTCTCTCATAAATCATGAATCTCCATCTTTTGATATGTAACATGTAACATTCTCTCTGTCTCCGTAATAATTCATAAATAATTCCCTCTCCTTATGGTCAACCCCTCTCTCTCTCTCTCTCTCTCTCTCTCTCTCTCTCTCTCTCTCTCTCTCTCTCTCTCTCTCTCTCTCTCTCTCTCTCCTCGGTACTGTAACAAAATATGAATTACACTATGGTATTAGGCTAACTTAAATGAAACTTAAATTATTTGAGAGCATGATTTTGTCCTATTTAGAGAGAAAGATAGCAGAATAAAGAAGTTCTTAAAAGTGAGGTTGTGACAAGATTTCTAAGGATAGATCATAGAGAAGGGGAGAGAGACAAATCTGTCTGTGATATGTACTGTTTTTACAACCATTTATTCCTTTTTTAAGGATAATTTATAAGCTAACTTGTAAAGGAAATTACAGTACGTAACTTTATTTTAATTTATAAGTTAACTAAATACTTTGGGAGCATGATTAATTAAGTCATATTATTTAAACTAGAAATAAGCATCTACAGGCGGTCCCCGGGTTACGACGGTTCCGGCTTACGACGTTCCGAGGTTACGACGCTTTTTCTTAAATATTCAATGGAAAAATTCGTCCTGGGTTACGACGCTTGTTCCGAGGTTATCGACGCTGACGCTTCCGACGCTCCGAGTTAACGACGCTTTTAAAAAACGCATACTATGATAAAACAAAATCCATTTAGTTTAGCACAGTATATTAATAAAAATAAGTTTCTGGTAGATTACAACAAAAATTTTGAGATTATGATGATTTTCGACACTTTTTATGTTGATATCTGTGTATTTTTCTATGTTTTTTAGTGACGCCTCATATGCGGAACTAGTTTCCGAGCGAATGAATACATACTAGTTTACATATAACAGTCCAAAAGCGCAAATAATGAAAAAATCATTGCTTGTTTCCAGTAATAATAACAAAACGAAGTTTCTGGTTAGATTACAACGCAAATTCCAAGTATCCAAAGAGAGACATTATCCAGTAATTTGATCAGAGAGAGAGAGAGAGAGAGAGAGAGAGAGAGAGAGAGAGAGAGAGAGAGAGAGAGAGAGAGAGAGAGGTGTCTTCCGACGCTCCGAGTTAACGAGCTTTTAAAAAAAACGCATACTATGATAAAAATCCTTTATAGTTTAGCACAGTATATTAATAAAAATAAGTTTCTGGTTAGATTACAACAAAAATTTTGAGATTATGATGATTTTCGACACTTTTTTATGTTATGTTGATTTTTCTATGTTTTTTAGTGACGCCTCATATGCGGAACTAGTTTCCGAGCGAATGAATATACTAGTAGTTTACATATAACAGTCCAAAAGCGCAAATAATGAAAAAATCATTGCTTGTTTCCAGTAATAATAACCAAAACGAAGTTTCTGGTTAGTTACGAACGCAAATTCCAAGTAATCCAAAGAGAGACATTATCCAGTAATTTGATCAGAGAGAGAGAGAGAGAGAGAGGAGAGAGAGAGAGAGAGGGATGAGAGAGCGAGAGAGAGAGAGAGAGAGAGAGCGTCTTCCGACGCTCCGAGTTAAGGACAGAGAAGTGTTCGTTTCGTTAAACGGCCTCTGACTCATGCCAGTAAATGTTTTGTTGATACTAATAATATAAGCCTATTTAAAGATACGTTTACTTTAATTAGTCCTATATGATACGTAAATAGTAATCAACTGTTCTTGTAGCCCTCAATATTTGGCAAAATCGAAGTATCCAAAGAGAGACATTATCCAGTACGTAATTGATCAGAGAGAGAGAGAGAGACGCTTTGGCAACAATGGTCTCGGGGGTTTTTATAGCTTCCTTCTGCTTGATGATCGTGGATATTGTAGAAGGATTTCAACCATACTCATTTGCCAAATCGACGATACGAACGCCACGTTCATGCTTTGCTATAATTTCATGTTTTGCTTCCATCGAAATCATTTTCTTGGTTTTTTCTTATCACCTGCTTTGTCTTTAGCTTTGAGACCCATGGTTAATAATAAAATAGACAAAATAACACGAAAAATAGGCGCAAATACAACGAACTAAACAACGACGTGTTAACATGCAGCACCAACAAACAAACAGACTGAACGCCATTTATCGGTCGCCTATACAACTAACACTCATCGCAAAATCGTATCTCAAATATTTCGTTGTATATCAAAGCTTGTATTTTTGCAAATTTTCTGTTATATCTCAAAACATTTGTATATTAGGGCAATCGTATGTCAAGTTTCCAATGTAATTTGATCAGAGAGAGAGAGAGAGAGAGAGAGAGAGAGAGAGAGAGAGAGAGAGAGAGAGAGAGAGAGAGAGAGACGCTTTGGCAACAATGGTCTCGGGGATTGACGTAACGTTTATTTTCTGAACAGATAGGACAGAGAATGTTTTTCGTTCCCATTAACTGGCCTCTGACTCATGGCAGGAAATGTTTTGTTGATACTAATATATAAGCCTATTTAAAGATACATTTACTTTAATTAGTCTATATGATACGTAAATAGTAATCAGCTGTTCTTGTAGCCCTCAAGATTTTGCAAAATCACTCCAGGTTGTACATAAAACTTCAAGAATGTAGTGTCACCAGAGGATTACAATAGTTTTTACCTTCAAGAACCAGCATTCTTTTATGAAAATAACTCCAGGTTGTACATAAAACTACAGGAAACGACATGTAGTGTAACCAAAGGATTACAAGTAAGGTTTTTATAACTTTTTATTAGTTTAAGACATATTTCCAAGCGTCGTTCCGGCTTACGACGATTTTCGGCTTACGACGCGTCTCAAGAACGGAACCCCCGTCGTAACCCGGGGACTGCCTGTATTAGCATTTTAAGAGACTGTGTCAAACTTACATTAACATTTGACTTGTGCTTGGGGGTCTGGAATCTAACCTCGCATAAGTTTTTGGTATCACTGTAATGCTTACGCTAAAACCTATAGAGTAACACAATCCTTCACTTTTTCATTTATGTATATTTTTTCTTTTCTCATTTATATTTTTACTGTATTCTGTCATTTTTTATTTGTACAACCCAAAAGATAAATGCAATCATGTGCCTATTAGTGTATAAATATGAACACACCCTTTGCTTTCATTGGTGGGACCAAAATTTAGGTTATAACAAGCCCAATATATTGCCAACATCTACAAATTTGCATTTGAAGTTTTTTTACAGTAATCATAGATGAAATATCAACAGTGATAAAGCATCCTCTTTGTACTCTAATGGTAAGTGTTATCCTCATATTTAGAATCAACTAAACTTGTAACGAAATACTGTACAAGCAGCGTGCGCTTATCAGTGGCATTGGTTAAGGATGTTTTGGTTTTACAATGCTTGGCTAACGACGTCGTTAACCAGATTTTCAGCACCAATAAGCAGTTTATCACCGTCAGTAAGCTGTTTATCTGCACCGATCAGTGCTTAGGTATCATAAATGCCATTTGTTACCATAATTACTGTGGTGTTCGGTTATTGATGACGTTCGGGTATCAGTCTTCGGCTGGGAACGAAACCCCTGCCATTAAATGGGGACAGCCTGTACTTTAAGTAAAGCAAAGCAACAGACCTTTATACATCAAAGAGGTACAGGACCTTGATCAAACAGTAGTGTTGGAGGAGGAGATGGAAGAGGAGAACTTGTGAATCTCCTTGCTTGTTTTAGAAGGCTGGTGGGCATTTGCATTTTGGGACCATACATAGGTAAGTGAGAAAAAAGTTATATTAGTACAGTAGTATATGTTTAAGAAAAATGTGGAGAAGCAAAGTTATTATCCATTACTGTAGCATACTGTATTGCAGGTTGCATATAAGAGGAAAAAAGGGATTTTGACGTAAGGAAAAATCTATTTCTGGGCGATTGGCTCGTGTCGCCAGCGAAATATCCTTTAATCTATTATTTCTAGGGTAAATGTACTAACACATACCAGAGAATAAATAAAATAAAGAAAAAGGTCAGTATAACTGACTCGCTCACGCCTCCAGGAGGGTGTCGGTATGAACACTAGGCGAGTGAGACCACTACCACGAGCCAAATGCCAATAGAAATCTCCCACTACAAAATCCCTCCAAGAGGGGAGCCGACCCACAGAGTGAGCAGCTCGTACTACTACTACTCCATCCCATGCTGCCGACTGCTGCGCCTCTGGTGGCCATCCTGAAGTTAGCAGACAATCTTGGGCGAAGGGATGGGTAGGGTGGGATTTCGCTGGCGACACGAGCCAATCGCCAGAAAGGGATTTTTGACGAGGAAAAATCTATTTCTGGTGATTGGCTCGTGTCGCCCTATGAAAGTATCCTTAATATCATTCTTTCTAGGTAAAAATTAGCCTAAAAATTACCAGAGAAAAACAAAATTAAGAAAATGTCAGTAAAACTGACTCGCTCACTCTTAAAAAAGAAGTGTCGGTATGATATAGGGGCGGAACTACAGTGTGGAACACTACCACGAGACAAACACCAATTAGAACTTCCCTATCAAAATCCCCCCAAGAGAGAGCTGATACAACGGGCGATGCAGCCTCTACTACTACTACTAGAGGACGCCACGGACAGCAGCGCCCCTAGCGGACATCCTTAATTAAAACATAAATACATCTTGTCCTGCAACGGGGGGGAAAACAAACCATAAAAAGGGATGGGTTTCATAGGGCGACACGAGCCAATCACACAGAAATAGATTTTTCCTTCGTCAAAATCCCTTTTCTGGGCTCAGCTCGTGTCGGCCTATGAAAGAGTACCAGAGAAACAGACAAGATGAAAAGGAAATAATGAAAAACAGATTAAAATGATGGATATAATATAAGTAAATCAGATACAGCATACAAAATAAGCACTTAAACTAACTTATTACAATAATCAATACAGAATGTTAGTAAACTTAAAGTACTTAAAGGTATTTAATAAAATATAAATATGCATGTAAAATAAGGAAATTTTGGACTTTTACTTAATTAGAATATATAAATACAATTATATACATATGTGTCCTACCCTAGCATAAAAAATAAGGGTAGGGGTACACTCAAGTCCATCATTAATACAATTTAATACAATTAATTCAAATATATACAAACACAATTGTGAGTGAAACTTATCACAAACCCAATGGAGAATTTATACAAACATATTGTGGCCTACCTAGCATAAAAAAAATAAGGGTAGAACACTGGAGTACATATCAGTACAAGGGTGGTTGTCCCTAGCAAAAAAATAAGGGACAAACTATAAGAGATACAACGGCTAAGGCTATGATGTTGAGTAGCCTGACGATAGGTTGAGGCTTGTTGGTTGAAGTAGGTAGAAAGGAGACTGGATCAATACTACAACTACTAAGCAGTATCAGGGGAAACTATGTTTCCCGCTGCTACTGCTGAAAACTTTAAAGATTCAAGGACTTTAAATAATGCCGTTTAAAGACTGTCGGGGATTTCCATCCAGTATACTTTCTAAGATCCTCAAAGTTCATATGTTGGAAATAATTAATTGAGGTGGCTACTCCCCTGATATCATGTGCTTTTGGGAATGACTCAGGGTTGGCTTGTTTAATGAAGTAAAGGATTTGCTGTCTAATGCCTTAACTGACAAAGTACCACCCTTTTTCTCTCATGAAAAGAGAGCACCCGAGGATCTAGAAGAAGTGCGAGATAGAAAGGCTCTAAGAGTTGATACTGGGCAGAGAGAAGGATCCTGTGGAAGTGGGATAACCTTCCAAGGAGCCACCTTGCAAGAGGATCTTCATTTTGGCTAAAAAGCTACGATCCGGAGTAAGTAGAACTTCTCCTGATGGGAGGAATTCCACATGACCCGCATCCCTGGATAGAGCCGACAGTTCTGAAATTCTAGCTCCTGAGGCTAGGCTTAATAAGAATAGTGTCTTCCTCCAGGAGCATTATAAATGTACAAGATGAGTTTGTCAGTATCTGAAGCTAGTTTGAGGACATCATTTAAGAACCATGAAACTGTAGTAGGCCTCTGAGAAGGTCTAAGTCTAGCACAGGCTTTAGGGATAGATGTGAAATAAGATTCAGTCAAATCTATCTGAAAACCTACTTGAAAGATTTTCTTCAAAGCCGACTTATGAGTGGTAATCGTGCTAGCTGCTAAACCTTTTTCAAATAAGGATCTGAAAAAGGATATAAGCCGAAATTAACTGTCATGGTTGTAGTGTTCGATTCTCTCAAGAAAGATGCTAATTTTTTAACAGCTGAGTCATATTGTCTAATGGTTGACTCTCTCTTATCTGATTCTAGGAAGAGAATATTCTGTGGATCAATGTCAGCATCTTTATTAGCCGCAAACTTCATGAAGTCCATAAAGTTAGGGTCTGGAGAGTTCCTGAGGAAGCGAACACAGTCCTCATTTGTACTGATTTGTGATAGTTTGGGTGATTGGGGATCCGTTGAGGTCGGAGACCCAATTCCAAAAGAAGAGGATACCAGTTGCTCTTGGGCCAGTCCGGTGCAATCAGAGCTACTATCCCTTTGAAAGACCTTAGTTTGTCTAGGACTTTCAAGAGAAGATTCACTGGAGGAAAAACATAAATTCTCCTCCACTGATTCCAATCCAACGACAGGGCGTCCGTGGAATAAGCAGAGGGTCCAGGTTGGGGGCCACATAGCAAGGGAGCTTGTGGTTCGCTTGTGAGGCGAAGAGATCCACTTGGAGACCTGGGACTCTCCGGCTTACCCACTGGAATGACCCGACGTCCAGAGACCACTCTGATTCCAGGAAGGAACTGACCGGGACAGGGCGTCTGCTATCACATTTCTTACTCCTGCCAGGTGAGTGGCAGACAGATGCCATTTGTGTTTGCTTGCTAATGCAAGATGGCTATCATGACATGGTTCACATGCTTGGATTTGGACCCTCCTCTGTTGATGCAATGAACTACCACTGCACTGTCCAAAACTAGCCTTAGATGAGACTTCTTCGGGGGAAGCAGTCTCTTCAGAGTAAGAAATACTGCCATTGCTTCCAACACGTTTATGTGGAGCTGGCGAAATTGAACTGACCAAGTCCCCTGAACCTGTTTGAACTGAGAGTATCCCCCCCACCCGACAGGGATGCATCCGTGTGAATGGTTAACACTGGGAGGGGATATTGAAGGGGTACTTTCTTGCTAAGTTCTTTACTTTTGACCAAGGCCGTAGTTGGTTGCGGAGGATCTGTGGAATTACTGACAACTTGTCTCGCTATTTTGGAGTTTGCTTTTGACCGCCAAATTCGATTTATATCTTTCAGCCTTGCTTTCAGAAGGATATCTGTTACTGAAGCAAACTGAAGAGACCCTAGGATTCTCTCCTGGTTTCTTCTTGACGTTTGTTTGCATTTGAGAAATTGGCCTGACAGATTTTGCTATTTCTTTCCGTTTGACCACTGGAATTGATAGATTGTGGGAGGACAAATCCATTGGATTCCTAGCCACTGAAAACGAGATTCCGGAATAAGTCTGGATTTCGTTTTGTTTATCTGGAACCCCAGATGTTCCAGAAAGTGAACTACCTTTTTGGTAGCTTTGAGACATTCCTCGACTGTTGGTGCCCAGATCAACCAATCGTCGAGGTATGCCGCTACCATGATTCCCTGAGCTCTCAATTGTTGTACAACCACTTCTGCTATCTTTGTGAATACCCTGGGGGGCTACATTCAGACCGAAGGGCATCACTTTGAATGAGAATGTCTGGTTTCCTAGCCTGAATCCTAGGAATGGGCGGAAGTGCCTGGCTATAGGGATATGATAGTATGCGTCTGTAAGATCGATGGAGCATGTGACGGCTCCACGCGGAAGTAAGGTCCTTACTTGCGGAGAGGGAGGGTAAGCATCTTGAACTTGTCGCAGCGAATGAAAATAGGAGTTTTAGGCTTTGACAAGTCTAAGATTACCCTTCTTTTTGTTGAGCCTTTCTTTGGCACGCTGAATAAGCGACCTTGAAATTTTTAGATGTTTGACTCTCGCAATAGCTCCTTTCTGAAGGAGTTCTTCCTGCGTAATCTATCAATTCCTTTGACGGTATCTGATGAAATGATTTGATTGGAGGAGGATCTTGGATCCAGCTCCAGCCTAATCCTTTGGACACTATGCTCTGTGCCAACTGCTGAACCCCCACCTGTGGCGGAAGAGGAACAGCCTCCCTCCTACCTGGGTAGCCTCATTGCTGATGGCGGGTTGGCCACCACGCCCTCGTCTCTGAACTGCTTACTCCTTGTGCCCCTTCCTGAACGCCACGGTGACGAAAGTAACCTCTCGCCCTACCCCTCGTGAGAGTAGCCTTGAGCCTCATAAGCAGGGTTAAGGCAGGCGAGATAGCGTAGGAAGTCGAAGGTTCGACGATTGCTGGGGCACCAGAGGAAAGGCTGGGTTTGCTTAGATGTAGTAGGTTGTCCCTGTTGGGTAACTGGGACTGCCTGCACAAACTGCTGCTGATGCTGGAGTTTTTATATGGCTGGAACCTCTTACCAGCCTTCTTTGGTTTCTTGCCAGCTGTGGGAACGGATTCCTGTTTCCTCTTAGAGGAAATACCCCACCTAGCTCTAAGGCTCTGGTTGAGTCTAGCAGCTTCGTGGTGGACTTCGTTCACTGCGGACTCTGGGAAGAGATCCGCTCCCCACATGCTCGCGGAGCCAAGAGTCTATTAGGCTCGTGCCTGATAGTGCACTCTTGAAGAACATGCTTCCGACAGTTCCTCCTGGCTTGGAAGAAGTCAAAGGCGTCTAACAGAACCGTCTGAAACTCGCGATTCGCCAGGATCTTGAACAGCGGTTCGTTAGCGTATGAAAGAGCAGCCATTTTCCGTAACGATAAGAGAGTTAAGGGACCTGCCAAACCTAGTTCGCGCATCGAACTCTGCCTGGATTAGGGAATCCGGCAGCTAGGTAACTTCTCACGAACTGGTCCATAGCGCAGTCCGGCTTGAGTTTACCCAGCGTGAAAGTAGCTGGCAGGTTTTCCCATAACTCTCCGAAGGCGGGGAAGAGTGGAGAAGTAGACTCCGACTCTCTCAACTGTGGAACGGGCTCATCCTTGAGGACTGCCTGAAGAGCCTTCTCCACCAATTTCGTGGCGAACGGAAGAGAGACCTCCTCTTCCGTCGCGAAAATAGTGAAGGGGCTCTTATAGGCCTGGAGTCTAGTATTAGTACACTCCCAGTCCTCAAGGCAGTGAACCCATTCCCGTTGGGCGTGATCTCTACTGTAGAGGACTGACTCCTTCGAGATCTTGTCCTCTCTCGTAAGAGCCGTTTGGCAGTCAGCCTAGCATACCCGATGAAACGGCTTGTGACAGACCCGGAGGATAGAACTCGAAGTCCTCAATCCTTCGAGTGCCAAACTCCGGGATCGAAATCATCCCGTCCTTAAAAGGAGCATAGGCCGCTACTCTCCATGGATTGTCCATAGAGAAAGCTGGCAAGGAGTCGTAAGGCGGAAGTTGGAGAATCCCCGTGCTAGATGCAGGGGAGACTGGGGGAGGAGCCTGAGATAGCCCAGCTACCCGATCCTCATTCTCTCTCATCCTGTTAGAGAGTTCCTGGACCGTCTGTCCAGTTTGAGACAGACTGCTCGACAATTGCGCGAACATCTGCTCAAAACGTGTTCCCCAAGCTGAAATTTGGGAACCTACCATCGCTCCTACCTGCTCCATCATTCCTGATGAGACAGGAGAGGGAACGCAGGAGCTGGTGCTTGCCACCCCTGCCGGCATAGCCGGAGAGGGGGCAGCGGAAGCGGGAGAAGGCAGCGACTCGGAGGTAGCGCGAGCCTTCTCCTTTGAAGCCTTGCTTCTGGAGCTCTTCGACTGGGAAGAGCTCGGCTTAGCCTTCACCGCGTCGGCGTATGAAGTCGATGACTTCCTGGCCGAAGAAGACGAAGACGACTTCCTAGAAGTCGTCTTAGACAAAGTCTTCGGTTCTCTCTTTCCCTTCTCCTTAGGAGGTACAGAGAGAGCGGGAGTGCGGCTAGGGATCTCGGATCCCGGAAAGCCTTGGAAGGAGGCGGAAGAAGAAGGGACAGGAGAAGACCCAGGAGCGCCCAAGGAAAGACCTTGGGCGCCCGACAAACCTACCTCAACCAACAAATCCTCACTTACTACCGCCATCGGCTCGAGATTCAGGTCCAGGGCGGCGACGTCCGGGACTGACTCCTGGGAGGCTACGACCCCCAACGAATTCTGGAGTTCTTGCTGGATGGCGGCTATCACGGGGGCGGCGGACAAGGGGTCGACGTAGCCCGTCGACTTGCCCGCAGGGAAGATCTGGATGGCCAGCTTTCTATCCAAAATGTAGGGCTGGCCCTTGGCGGCGTTTTTCCCAAAACCGCCCACCCACGCTTTCAGGGTGGCGAGGGCGACTTCCCTCACACCGCTAGCCTGAAAGAAAGGCTGGATTAGCTACCAATTGCGGACAGGGTTAACAAACTTACGAACTAGAAGTTGTTAGTAAATTCATAAGTAACCTCATAATGGACTTACCCCATCCACCAGCTGAGCGACCAGGTCGTAGCATATAGTGCAGGCCTCGGGGTGCCAAACGATCGACTCGTTGTACGAGGTGGCACACGGGCGTGAGACCTGCACTCCGTCATGTCCACAGGGGTCATACAGCGTCGCATTACAAGCGAGGACCTGGCAGTTGGTAGCCTGTAAGTGAAAACGTACATGAGTACAGAGTAAACACTTACAGCCTAACATATGCTCCGTTGGTGCCGGAGCGATAAGGTTAGATAAAACCAGAGCCCCGCTAAAATACGTGTGGTAACCAGGTTGGAAGATAGGCTATGGCTCCGCCAGTGGCGGAGGCACAAGAATCAACCAACTAGGAGTGGTGGTAATGGAAACCACTACGTAAAATGGCGGGGATGGTTGATAAAATGAAAATAATAATACACAATTCATTGTAAAATATCTTATAATAGGGTATATATCCTTAAAGTAGCAAAATAACAACATTAAAACAACTTCTCTCCACCCGTCTACTAGAAGAGTGCGTAGGTAAGGGTAAGCTCCCTTCCGGTAGCGGGGGAGAGATATAAGGATATAGTAGGCAAGCAATCGACCATCCATAGCACCCACCCTGCCCGCTAGCGGAGCCAATATACTATAACCAAAGGGGCCCCGGCTGCGACGGAAGGCTCCTTTCGTATCGTAAGGGAGGTGGCTGAGTAAAGGGGAGGGGGGGATGGGGTCCCGGCGAAACACGGCGGGAGCGAGGAAAGGGGGGGAGGATGGCCTACTCCTCCCCACCTCACCAACTACCCGTATGGAGACCCGGTACCTCATAGTGGTCGCCCTATACCCCTGCTGGCGGAACCCCCCCGGCACCTCCGAGAGTGTGAGAGAAAGGCGATGAGGTTGTTATGACAACCAAGGGGTCCCCCAGCTCCTCCCTACATCAGAGAGGGAGGGAAGGGGCAGGGTAAGGTGCTATAGTACACGTGACCGCAAGTGGCCTAGGCCGCGAGCAACACAACCGTGGTAGGGCCACGTGAACCAAGCTGTACCAACATGTGGAACAAGCACCTAGGCTAGCCTAACACCCTAAATAAAATCATATATCGAAAAGGGGGAAGAGACACTGTTAGTAAAAGAGAAAGAAGCCCAGGAGGAGGCAGACTGTTCCGAAAAACAGAAGCCTACTCGGAGCCAGCGATAGCCGATGTAGAGCAAGAGCCGGATGCTGAAAATAAAAAAAAATAATAATAGCCCTAAATACCAAGCTAAGAGAATGGTAGGAGGGCTGAACTAGCTAAACTCGATGTATACAATGAATGTGAAAAAGTAAGCCCATAAGCATAAGAAGTCCCAGTATGGAGGACCGGGAATTCTTACGAGGCGGCATGGCCGCCACGAGACAACCGAGGAACCGTATTTGACCTATAAAAAGGAAAATACTGGTACCCGGAAAGATAAAATTACAGTAAAATTGTACTTATGAGTTACTTAACTTAGCCGTGGCGATAGCAGAGCGTTCCATGATTCCAAAGCGGATAATCCCAAGAAAAAACACGAGCACAAGAAATGGCGACTTGTCGCTGGTGCTAAAAAATTAAGGATGTACGCTAGGGGCGCGCTGTCCGTGGCGTCCTCTAGTTAGTAGTAGTAAGTAGGTCTGCATCGCCCGTTGGTATCAGCTCTCTCTTGGGGGGATTCTGATAGGGAAGTTCTAATTGGTGTTTGTCTCGTGGTAGTGTTCCACACTCGCCCCTATATCATACCGACACTTCTTTTTAAGAGTGAGCGAGTCAGTTTTACTGACATTTTCTTAATTTTGTTTTTCTCTGGTAATTTTAGGCTAATTTTACCTAGAAAGAATGATATTAAGGATACTTTCATAGGCCGACACGAGCTGAGCCCAGAAATAGATTTTTCCTTACGTCAAAATCCCTTTTCTGGGCTCAGCTCGTGTCGCTGCGCGAAATCGTACCAGAGAAATAGCACAAGATTGTAAACAAAAGTATAAACTGAGAATAAAAATAAAATAAAATCAGAATAGGTCTCAAATAAAAGATAAAATATAAGAATAGACTATAATTGCTAAAAGATACATATACACAGGGGTATAAAAATAAAAAGAAAATATGCTTAAATTACCCTTAAATCTAATCATGTTTGTAAACATAAGGTAATTACATATGTACAGGTAAAAATTATTTACATGTATCAATGTTATCTGTGTAACAGCATGTATCAAAAGTATAATAGCAATTAATAAAAACAATCAACAATAATAATATATAAAGGAATGTATATAACTTAATATACAAAACCCGTAATCATTATAATATGATGTATCCCCTAGCATAAAAATAAGGGGAAACATCCATGAGATCAATGTGTATAATCATTTGTGAGTGTCCCTAACCAGACAATAAGGGGCACCCACTACACTATCACAAAAGCAGCTAAGACACAAGGTGAATGCAAATGAACCAGGTAGGAATAGACGAACTTTTGGGTGAGGCAGGTAGAAAGGAGGACTGAATCTTCTACTACAAACTAGCTAGAGTCAGGGAAACTACGTTTACCCGCTGCTACTGCTGGGAATTTCAGAGCTTCCAAGGACTTAAGGTAGTGACGTTTGAACACTGTCGGCGATTTCCATCCAGTATACTTTTTCAACTCATCGAAGTTCATATGTTGGAAATAATTAATTGAGGTGGCTACTGCCCTGACATCATGTAGCTTTCGGGTGAAAGAGTCAGGATTGGCTTGCTTAATAAAGTACAGGATTTGTTGCCTGATGCCTTTAATGGATAAAGTTCCACCTTTTTCCCTCCTAAAGAGGGGAGGGGACCCGACGAAGATGAGGAGGTCCTAGACAGAAAGGCTCGTAAGGTTGTAACTGGGCAAAGAGATACATCTTGTGGAAGGGGTAGTACCTTCCAAGGTTCCCACCTCATCAAAGGATCTTCATTCTTTGCTAAAAAGCTACGTTCCGGAGAAAGTAGGACTTCTCCTGTGGGAAGGAACTGAATATGATCCGGGTCTCTGGATAGAGCCGACAATTCTGAAATTCTTGCTCCTGAAGCTAAGCTTATAAGAATAGGGTTTTTCTTAAGAGCATTATAAACGAGCATGTGTCATTATCGGTTTCGGAAGCCAGTTTTAGAACATCGTTTAAGAACCATGAAACTGACGTAGGCCTTACAGAAGGCCTAAGCCTAGCACATGCCTTAGGAATAGACGAGAAGTAGGAATCCGTCAAGTCTATGTTAAATCCAAATTGAAATATCTTTTTCAAAGCTGACTTGTTTGTCGTAATCGTGCTAGCTGCTAAACCTTTTTCAAATAAGGATCTGAAAAAGGATATAGCTGAATTAACTGTCATGATTCTAATATCCGAATCTCTCAGGAAGGTTGCTAACTTTTTGACAGCAGCATCATACTGCCTCAAAGTCGAATCCCTTTTATCGGATTCCAGAATAGAATATTCTGAGGGTCAATATTCGCATCTCTTTTTGCCGCAAACTTCATGAAATCCATAAAGTTAGGGTTTTGAGAATCCCTGAGGAAGCGAACACAGTCTTCATTTGTACTGACTGGGAGAGCTTGGGACTGGGAATCTGAAGAGGACGAAGGCCCAGCTCCAAAATTAGAGGATACCAGTTGCTCTTCGGCCAGTCTGGGGCTACTAGAGCCACTTGACCCTTGAAAGTCCTGAGTTTGTTCAATACTTCATGGAGGAGATTCACTGGAGGGAAGACGTAAATCTTCTCCCAGTTGTTCCAGTCTAGAGCCAGGGCGTCCGTGGCATAGGCCAGAGGGTCCAGGTTGGGGGCTACATAACACGGTAGTTTGTGGTTCGCTTGTGATGCGAAGAGGTCCACCTGTAGCCCTGGGACTCTTTGAAGGATCCATTGGAACGAACTGTTGTCCAGTGACCATTCCGACTCTAGGGGTACTGATCGGGATAGGGCGTCTGCTATGACGTTTCTTACTCCAGCTATGTGAGTGGAGGAAAGATGCCAACTGAACTTGTCTGCCAGGGAGAGATGGCTATCATGACATGATTTAGATGACGTGACTTGGAGCCTCCTCTGTTTATACAATGTACTACCACTGCGCTGTCCAGGACTAGCTTTATGTGGGAGTACTTGGTGTGGGCGTAACCTTTTTTAGAGTCAAGAACACTGCCATTGCCTCCAGTACGTTTATATGGAACTGACGGAACTGAGGTGACCAAGTCCCTTGAACCTTTTTGACCTGGGAATACCCTCCCCAGCCGCTTAAGGACGCGTCTGTGTGGATGGTGACCCCTGGTGGAGGGAACTGAAGGGGTACTGACATTGATAAATTCTTGACTCTCGCCCATGGCCGAAGTCGATTCTTTAGAATCAGAGTCAACTGGAGGATAGTTTGTCCCTGGACCTGACGTTTGCTCGCGAGCGCCAGATTCTGTTAGGTCTTTCAGTTTGGCTTTCATTAAGACGTTTGTCACTGATGCAAACTGGAGAGAACCCAGGATCCTTTCCTGGGCTCTCCTTGACGCTAGTTTGTGACTTAGAAATTGCTTGACTGACTTTGCTATTCCTTTCCTTTTGGTTGGTGGAATCGACAGAGTGTGGGATGATAGATTCCATTGAATGCCCAGCCACTGAAAGTTTGACTCTGGAGTGAGTCTTGATTTGGTCCTGTTTATTTTGAAGCTAGATATTCCAGGAACTGAATCACTTTCAGAGTAGTCTGTTGCATTCCTCGACTGATGGGGCCAGATCAACAATCGTCGAGATACGCTACTACCATGATCCCTTGCGATCTGAGTTGTTGCACTACCACTTCCGCTAGCTTCGTGAACACTCTGGGTGCCAACGTTGAGTCCGAATGGAACTACCTTGAAGGAGAATGTCTGGTCTCCTATCTTGAAACCAGATACGGACGGAAGTGTCTTGCAATAGGATATGATAGTAAGCGTCTGTAAGATCGATAGAGGTGGTGACGGCCCCACGGGGAAGTAGGGTCCGCACCTGTGAGATCGTGAGCATCTTGAACTTGTCGCAGCGGATGGCTAAGTTTAAGCGGGACAAGTCTAAGATACCCTTCTTTTTTGTGAGCCTTCTTTGGCACGCTGAACAAGCGACCTTGAAATTTTTAATCTCTTGACTCTCGCTATAGCTCCTTTTTGAAGGAGATCGTCTGCGTACTCTGTCAATTCCTTGGAAGGAAGTTGACGGAAAGGTCTGGATGGAGGTGGGTTCGTCAACCAGCTCCAACCCAGACCTTTTGACACTATGCTCTGAGCCCATTGGCTGAAGTTCCACCGGTGGCGAAAGTGAAACAGCCTCCCCCCTACCTGAAGTTCTTCATTGGTTCTGGTAACTGCCTCGGCCTCCTCTGAAGTGCTTTCCCCTGTTAAAGGGGCCTCCCGATCCTCTCCCACGAAAAGGAACGCTTACCTCTACCTCCCTTACCCGAGCGGTCATACTTCTGAGAAGCTTGACTCTCGAAGGCTTGATTGTAAGCTGGAGAGATGGCGTAAGAGGTGGAGGGCTGAGGCTGAGGGGATATCACATAAATTGGCTGTGATTGACCTTTAGAAGTGGAGGGTTGGGCTGTCTGCACTAACGGTACTGTTGGAACTTGTTGAGGAAAGCGTAGTTGCTTCTTCTGGTAAGGTTGGAAACGCCTGGGTTTCTTTTGTCCCTTACCTTTAGGAGTCCAGGTCTTGCCTCCTCTTAGCCGAAAGGCCCCAACGATCCTTAAGGCTCTGGTTTAACCTGGTAGCCTCTGATTGGACCTCCTTAACCATAGCTTCTGGGAAGAGATCTGCTCCCCAGATGCTAGACGAGAGTAACCTATTCGGTTCATGCCGAATGGTTGCCTCTTGTAGGACATGCTTCCTACAATTCGTCCGAGCAGTGGCAAACTCAAACATATCTGACTGTACCGTTTGAGTCAGGGCTTTGGTCATGAGCTTAAAAATCGGTTCTGATCCATAAGCCATGGTAGCTACCTCAGACATAGCCATAGAATTGATGGATCTGGCTAGACGCGATTTTGCATCAAACTCAGCCTGAATAAGGCTATCTGGGAGCCTGGGTAGCTTTTCACCAAACTGCTCCATAGCACAGTCCGGTTGAGTTTGCCAGCTGAGAATGTATTCGGCAAGTCTTCCCACAATTCTCCAACTGAGGGGAGCAACGGAGAAGTGGGATCCGCTTCCTTCAACTGCGGTATAGGTTCCCCTTCTGGGCCAGCTGGGATGGTCGAGACCTCAGGCGATCGTTGGTTAGGAAAGGGAGCGGGGTACTCTCATCCATTGTAAAAATGGTAAAGGGACTCTTAAATGGTTGTATCTTGGTGTTTAGAACAATCCATGTCCTCTAACACCTGAGCCATTCTCTCTGAGCCTGGTCTCGTGAGTAGAGGACTGTCTCCTTAGGTACCTTATCGTCCCGCACCATAGCCGACGGCGTAAGCCTTGCGTAGCCTATGAACGGAGGCTGGAGGTCTTCCGGGAAGAACTCGAAGTCCTCTATTCTTCGAGTCCCAAATTCCGGTATAGAGATGAGACCGTCTTGGAAGGGGGCGTATGACGCTACTCTCCACGGATTGTTCATAGAGAACTGAGGTAGTGATCCATACGGAGGAAGTTGGGATCCACTCGTGTTGGACAGTGGAGGAGAGGCTAGAGGAGCTTCTCTCAGCCCGGCTATAATGGAGTCCTGGGAAGTAATCCTGTCCGACAGACGAGAGATCATTTGCTCCATGCTACTCTTTTAAGGACCCAACCAGGTCCCCCACCTGTTGCAACAGGCCAGCATTGGAGTCCAAAGCCGGAGCTGCTGCGGAGGTGGAGGGGAGGCTCTGAATCGGAACCAAAGGTAGCGGAACTGGTGATTCTGCCGGAGTGCGAGATCTCTCTCTGGAGGATTTACTCCTCGAGGACTTAGAGCCGGAGCTAGAAGCTTAGACCTGGATGCTCCGGGATTCCCAGCCGGAGACTTACGGGAGGAGGATGAAGCCGAAGTCGTCTTCTTAGACGACGACGACGTCTTAGTCAAAGTCATCACCTTAGACTTGACCTTAGGTCTAACCGAAGCACCAGGAGGAGAATATATTTCGTCACCCGTAAAGCCTTGGAAGGATGGAGAGGTTGCAGGAGTAGAAGAAACAGTTACGCCCAAGGGTGACCCTTGGGTGTCCACCGTACCTACCTCGACCAACAGGTCGTCTATACCTACCATAGGTTCAACATTAATATCTAGGGTCGCGACATCCGTAGAGATATCCTGGTCCTGATCAGTTAATGAGGTGGCCAGCTGTTGTTGGATGAAGGCGATAGTCGGATCCGCTTCTATCGGGTCGACGTATCCTGTCGCCTTGCCTCCGGGGAAGATTAGTAATGCCAACCGCTTCTCTAGGATGTAGGGCTGTCCCTTGGCGGCGTTTTTCCCAAACCGCCGACCCAGGCCCGCAGGGTAGCCAGTGCGGTATCTCTTACCGCCGGAGCCTGGAAGAGATGGGCGTAGTTTAGATTTAAGAATCACTTAAAACTAAAACTTAAAGTATAACTTAAATTAATTGCCTTAAGTTAATATGATGAAAACTTAAGCGCTAAAAAAGAAGCGGAGCAGCTACTGGAGATGTAAAACTTACCCCTTCCAAAAGCTGGCTCACCAGATCGTAACATATGGTACACGTCTCATGGTACCAGACCTGGATGTCCCCGAGCGGAGTCGCGCATGGAGACATGGGACCGGCAAACTTCGTGTCCACAGGGTCCTGAAGTGTGGCGGAACATCCCGGATGCTCACAGTTGGTGGCCTGTAAGTGGGGAGACACATGAGTATCTTAAAAAACATCACTTACAGTCTAAAGGACAGAAGAGCTCCGATGCATGCCGGAGCTCGGAAAAAATTTGTGCATAACCCCTCCCTGCATCGCCTGAATAGGCTATAATCCCGGAGAGATCCGGTAAGATATGTAAGGGAGGGGGATGGTTTAGTAAGGTTCTTAAGATAAACTTAAAGATAACTTAAAACCTAACACACAAGCAAACCGGACAAAGTCCAGTGCGTAGCGGAGTGTAGTAACTCAGCAAAACGGTAAGGTTAGTAGAGACCCACTGTATGCTCCGGTCCGTCCACCCTACTGGGTGGACTAACAACTTTCCGCTGGATACCAGGACTCCGATCAGGAAGGAGCCCTAGTAAGATGGGAAAGAGCGAGAAGACATACAGGCTCAAGCTAGCCCGGAGCGACAAGGTAGCGCGGAGGGTGGGCAAGGCAGTACCCCCCACTCCGTACCAACCGCCGGTACCGAGAAGCCGGAGAGTCGAGACCAGTCTGGTCTGTCCCGACTCCCTAGCCCCTCCGCCTGAGGGAGAGAGGGAGGGCAGGCTCGGGTATGAGGATCGAGCATGGGCAGACCGACCCGCCCCCGCCCGACTCTATGGAAGAGCGGGAGGGGGGGGAAGAATGACTGGACAGGCGTCTGGCTGGCCCGTGATCACGAAGTGACCACGAGGCGGTAAGACCAAATACGACAACTAAGCCTAGGACAACCACTGATCAGGGAGATGCTATCGGGAAGCATACTGAACTGAAAGCGGAGGCAAATAAGCCCACTGGGCCGAACCAACTGATCAGAGAGATGCTATAGGGAAGCAACCGAACTGATGAGCGGTAGTATAGGCTCAAAGAGCCAGGACCTAGGCTAAGCCAGACGCCTAACTAACCTAACAATAATAAAATATACAGTTATATAATTAATAAATGAAAGAAAGAAAACAAAATAGCAGGAGCAAAAAAAATCCAGGAGTGTACGACTAACCCAGAAGGCAAGTCTACCACTCAAGCTAGTCAGAGGCCGATACTAAGAACCTGGACTAGGGTCTGGATAGAAGAAGCCTACGTAAGGTAAAATACATGCATGCATGACAAACCTGAGTTGACCGTACCCAAAGCGGATAATCATAAAGAGCGAAGATAAATAAGGGGATGTTCTAGGTATGGGAGACCAAGAACGAACCCATCACGAGGCAGAACCATGCTGCCATGCTTCCGACCCCGAGGTCGTATTTATACCTAAAAAACGGCAAATACTGTCTCAGGGCCGGAAAAAACCAACTAACCGTAAATACTGAGTACTTAACTTAGCTGCTGCGATAGCTGCACGCTCCATAATAGAAAATCCAATGAAAGGGCACAAAAAACACAGAGAGAAAAATATCACAACCGCTCGTGTGTGCTAACTTGAAAGGATGTCCACCAGAGGCGCAGCAGTCGGCAGCATGGGATGGAGTAGTAGTAGTACGAGCTGCTCACTCTGTGGGTCGGCTCCCCTCTTGGATGGATTTTGTAGTGGGAGATTTCTATTGGCATTTGGCTCGTGGTAGTGGTCTCACTCGCCTAGTGTTCATACCGACACCCTCCTGGGGAGGTGAGCGAAATCAGTTATACTGACCTTTTTCTTTATTTTATTTATTCTCTGGTATGTGTTAGTACATTTACCCTAGAAATAATAGATTAAAGGATATTTCGCGCAGCGACACGAGCTGAGCCCAGAAAAGGGGTTTGCGGATTTTTAAAAGTTATATGCCATGTGCCGTTATGTATTTTGTTGCACGTATATAGGTAAATAATGCAGATACTGTAATTGATTTTTGCATCAAGTTCTCTGTTTAAAGTGTGGTGGTTATTGTTTAAACGCAGTATTTTTGTTTTTTATGTGGTATTGACAAGGTTAGGGGAGGAAGGCCACAGAGCTGCCCTGAGCACCCATAGGTTTTTGTTACTTGCTTTAATCTAGATTTCACCTTTATCCGACTTGGCCTTGGTTCAATTAACCCTCTTACGCCGATTGGACGTATCAAACGTCGAGTCAAAATGTCTCCCGTATGCCGATTGGACGTATCATACGTCGGCTCAAAAAAGTTTTTTAAAAATTCGCGGAAAAATACTTATAGGCCTACCAGCCGAAAACTTTTGTATCACGCGCCTTGGGGGATGCTGGGAGTTCACGGATCAAGGCGTTGTTTTGTTTACAATCGCTACGCAGGCGCGCAAGCGCGAATTTCTTTCTTATCGTACTAAAAAGTATCAGTGACACATCTCGGAAATTATTTCGTCACTTTGACATAATTATTGCACCATTTTAAATTATCCTTTACATGAAGTATTATATATAAAAATGTGCGCAATTTCATGTAAAATACAACAAAAAAATACTCATGATTGTAGCTTTTATCAGTTTTGAAATATTTTTATATAAATAACGATAAGTGCAAAAATTTCAACCTCGCGGTCAACTTTTGACTCTACAGAAATGGTCGAGAAACGCAATTGTAAGCTAAAATTCTTATATTATAGTAATATTCAATCATTTGCCTTCATTTTGCAACAAATTGGACGTCTCTAGCACAATATTTCGATTTATGGTGAATTTATGAAAAAACTTTTTCCTTACGTTCGTGCGATAACTCTTCCGATAAATTTTTTCGTGCGATTGTCCTAATGTTTGCACCCTTTTAAATTTGCCGTTACATAAAGTTTTATATATGAAAATGTGCGCAATTTCATGCACAATACAACAAAAAACAACCCATGGTTGTAGCTTTTATCAGTTTTGAAATATTTTCATATAAATAACGTTAAGTGCAAAAAAATTTCAACTTTCGGTCAACTTTGACTCTACCGAAATGGTCGAAAAACGCAATTGTAAGCTAAAATCTTATATTATAGTAATATTCAATCATTTACCTTCATTTTGCAACGACTTGGAAGTCTCTAGCACAATATTTCGATTTATGGTGAATTTATGAAAAAAAAACATTACGTTTCAAGCGGTAACTCTTCCGAAAAAATCAGAATTTTTTTGTGCGATTGTCGAAATGTTTGCACCATTTAAAATTAGCTGTTACATAAAGTTTTATATATGAAAAATGTGCGCAATTTCATGTAGAATACAACTATAAAAATGATTGAAGGTTTAGCTTTTCTCTTTTTTCGAAATATTTGCATATAAATCACGATAAATAGAAAAAAACCACGTTCGGTCAAATTTGACTCTACCGAAATAGTTGAAAAACGCAATTGTAAGCTAAAACTCTTACGGCCCTAGTAATATTCCGTCGTTTTTCTTCATTTGAAACAAATTTGAAGTCTCTAAAACAATATTGTGATTTATGGTGAATTTTTGAAAAATATATTTACCTTCACTCCGCGCGCCGATTCGCGGCCGCAAGTCTCCGAAATACGTACATGGCATTATCCTAATATTTGCTCCTTTTCATATTAGCTTGTTTATAGAGTTTCATATATCAAAATGTGCACAAATTCATGAAAAATACAATAAAATAATTGAAGGTTGTAGCTTTTTCCATCTTCGAAATATGTGCATATAAAAAAATATATATATTAAAATTTCGACATTCGGTCAAATTTAACTCGTCCGAAATGGTCGAAATCTGCAATTCTAATCTAAAACTCTTACAGTATCGTAATATTCAATTATTTGTCTTAAATTTGAAACAAATTGGAAGTCTCTAGAACATTATTTTAGAATTACGGTGAAATTTTTTGAAAAATAACATTTTTTACGTCTGCTCGTTACGAATTCGTACATCATTTTGTGATAATATTTTTCCGGTGTTGATTTATTGTTTTACTATGTATTATATATCAAAAGGATTGCAATTTAGTGTACAATACGAAAAAAAAAGTAACTCGTTAGCTTTGACCGTTTTTTGCACAGCGTGATTTGAATACAATTATCTATGATTTTTTATTTTTTTCGCTACCATATATCGCATTATTTACATATGATAATGATATTATTTTTCATTTCTGATGATTGCATACTAAACTTCAGGCAATGAAAAAAAATGAGCCAAAAATGAACTCTTAATCTTCAAAACTAAGCGCGCTGTGATTTTTTGAAAAAAATATTTTTTCCGGTTCCGCGCTCACTCCAAACCGGCGCCGGCATACAAGAGAGGTTTTGATTTTTAGGGCTTCGGCGTAAGAGGGTTAATCTGAATAATTGAGGGATTACCGTATTATGTCTTGTTTTAAGCTTAGTTCTATCTCTAAGAACCCAGCAATACATATTTATATGTTTACATCGGTAAGACGAATCATAACTGCTGTTTTGTGAATTTGATAGGTATTACGGTAACTTAAATGATGTGAGTTTACCTTTTTAAATCCATTTTACTTTTAATGTATAAAATTAGAAATAATTCCTTTAATACATTCGTTTGTTTTAGCAACAAAAAATATGGGTTTCATATATACTTACCAAGTAATCAGTACATAGTCAAGGTTTCATATGTATACTTACCAAGTAATCAATACATAGTTAAGGTTTCTGCTCGCCTGGCAGCCTTTTTTTTTTTTTTAATTATGGTAGGGATTCAACTGTTATGTGTAGTGACTCGCTCTGTCCAATATTGGAGCACCTAGGAGAACAACCAACCAGTTAGTTCAATTGTGTTTGTGGCCTTATGTCCATTAGAGGGAAGGAGAGTAGTCTCCGATTCTGTAATTTTCTTGGTAAGTATAATATGAAACTTAATTTTATTATGAAAATACCATGACTGTTTACACATAACTGTCGAAATCGTCTATAACTCACTTGGACGTATCCTGAATTAATCATACAGATTTTTTTTTAGTTCTTTTTCACAATTTGTGGTTCACAGTGTCAAACAAGCGCTGAACAAAATTGTCAATAAACCAGTCTAAAAATTCCTTTAAGCATTGTCGCTTCAGGATATGTTTATTTAGACAAAACAGTTGAAAACTCTTGATACCTAAAATTTGATAAGTCCTTGAAATTCAGTGTTTGGTGCTTCCCTTCAATAAAATGTGGAAAAATCATAAACATAAAAAAACAGGTTCTAACAAGTTAGACATCTACCTAGCCCTCTTCACCAATCAAACACTACATCCCCTTCCAGCCAGGGAAACCTCCCCAGCTCCACCCATATTCCTAAACAACCCGTTCCCAAGTGAGTTCCTCTACACACAGTCTTACATTAATATTAAGATTCATTATATGCTGGTGCACTTATATAACTCTTAGATCAAAATTTAGTCAAATTATTTGTATACTTATTGCCTTTGGTGCTCATATTCAGACATTTCCTTTTTAATCAAACAAAATATACAGCAAATTTAGCAAAAAATCTTCAGTTATAATACTTATAATTCATTTATATTACCAAGGCAATAAAAAGACAGTGAGCCACTATTAATTTATAATTTAATCTTCACATACAAGAACAATGTTTTCTAATTAGAATAAAAATCCAACTAAGGCAGTAATTAGTTGATTGACTTAAGTGCATTGTGTGTGAATACTTCTTGGATGCACATTGTGTACTATCCTTTTCTGGATTTTTTATTTTTTATATTTTTGCTAATAATGTCAAAAGTCTGAAACTAACACTTTTTAGTAGTACTTAAACAGGAAATATCAGTAGATGGTAACTCTGGTTACCCAGTGATTTCTTCTGTTGCCAGTGCTTGCTACATTTTCAGCGAACAAAACAAAATACCTAAAAATTTACCCCATAATTTTTAGGTTTAGTGTATAGTGACTTGTTGGAACAATATAATTTACATTATCATAAAATATGAATTTGTTGCAATACAAAGATTTTGTATAAATTAGGATTAATATATTAACTCCCCTTGGAGGGTGGTTCCATGAGGTGCTCCGTACACATTACTTAAGAGGTCTTGATATAGGAAAAACCTATTTCTGGGCTCAGCTCGTGTCGCTGCGCGAAATATCCTTTAATCTATTATTTCTAGGGTAAATGTACTAACACATACCAGAGAATAAATAAATAAAGAGAAAGGTCAGTATAACGGCTTCGCTCACCCTCCAAGAGGGTGTCGGTATGAACACTATGGCGAGTGAGACCACTACCACGAGCCAAATGCCAATAGAATTCTCCCACTACAAAATCCCCCAGGGGAGAGCCGACCCACAGAGTGGGCAGCACTTACTACTACTACTCCATCCCATGCTGCCGACTGCTGCGCCTCTGGTGGCCATCCTTTTCAGTTAGCGCACACGATTCACACGTGCCCTTTTTTCTCTCTGTGTGTGCCCTTTTCGTTGGATTTATTTACTATGGAGCGTGCAGCCATCGCAGCAGCTAAGTTAAGTACTCAGTGTTTATTGCTATTTGGTTTTTTCCGGCCCTGAGCCCGTATTTGCCGTTTTTTTTTTAGGTATAAATACGTACTCTAGGTCGGAAGCATGGCAGCATGGTCCTGCCTCGTGGTGGGTTCGTTCTTGGTCATCCATACCCAGAACATCCCCTTACTTAAGTACGCTCTATTTCTATTATCCGCTTGTTTAGGGTACAGTCTACACGGTTTGTCATGCATGCATGTCTTTTACCTTATGTAGGCTTCTTCCATCCAGACCCTAGCCACGGCTCTTGGTATGGGCCTCGGCTAGCTTTGAGTGGTAGACTTGCCTTCGGGTTAGTCGTACACTCCTGGATTTTTTCTCCTGCTATATTATTTTCTTTCTTTTATTATTATTCATTTGATTTATTTATATCATTGTTTTGGTTAGTTAGGCGTCTGGCTTGCTTAGCCTAGGTTATGGCCCGTAGGGCCTATATGCTACCACTCTTCAGTTCGGTTGCTTCTCCCGATAGCACTCTCTGATCAGTTGGTTATGTTCTAGGCTTAGTTATTTGTTGTCTTACCGCCCCGTGGTCACTACGTGATCACGAGGTAGCCAGCCGCCTGTCCAGTCACCCCCCCCTCCCGCTCTTCTATAGAGTCGGGGAGGGGTGGGTCGGTCTACCCATGCTCGCTCCGTATACCCGAGCCTGCCTCTCTTTCTCCCCCAGGCGGAGGGAGTAGAGGGACGGGACGGACCCAGACTGGACTCGACCTCCCCGGCTTCTCGGTCCGGTCGGGTGGTAGCGTGGGGGGGGGACTGGCCTTTCCCCCCCTCCGTTGCTACCCCGTCGCTCCGTTACTAGCCCGAGTCTGTATGTCCTCTCGCTCCCTCCTTACTAGGGCTCCTTTACTACCGGAGACCTGGCATCCAGGGGAGAGAGAGAGTAGTCCACCCAGCAGAGTGGACCGGAACATACAGTTGGTCACTTCTAACCACTCCGTCTCGCTGAGTTACACACTCCGCCACGCACGGGACGTAGTCCGGTACGTTAAGTTTTTAGGTTTAAGATCTTTTATGTTAAACTAGTAAGTTTATCTTAAGTACCTTAAACCACCCCCCCCCCCCCCCTCCCTTACCTGTCTCACCGGATCTCTCCGGGGTCAGAGGCCTATTCAGGCAATAAGGGAGGGGTTATGCCCAAATTTTTTCCGAGCTCCGGCATGTAACGGAGTTCTGCTCTTTAGCCTGTAAGTGATAGTCTTTAAGATACTCATGTGTCTTTTCACTTACAGACCACCAACTGTGAGCATCCGGGATGCGCCGCCACACTTCAGGACCCATGTGGACACGAAGTTTGCCGGTCCCATGCTCCATGCGCGACTCCGCACGGGGATATCCAGGTCTGGTACCACGAGACGTGTACCATCTGTTACGATCTGGTGAGCCAGCTCTTAGACGGGGTAAGTATTCCAACTCCGGTAACTGGTCCTCATTTGTTATAGTGCTTAAGTCTTTACATTAATCACTCTAAACTTAATATAAAATTCAGGGGGTCTTATAGTCCCTATATAATTTTAAGTTAAGCCTTTTTTATATTGATTTTAGCTTTAAGTTATTCTTAAAATCTAATCAATACCCTCTCTTCCAGGCTCCGGCTGTGAGGGATACCGCACTGGCAACCCTGCGGGCCTGGGTCGGCGGTTTGGGAAAAACGCCGCCAAGGGTATGCCTTACATCCTTGAGAAGAGGTTGGCGGTGCTAATCTTCCCCGGAGGCAAGGCTACAGGCTATGTCGACCCAGCAGAGGCGGCTTCGACTATCGCTTTTATCCAGCAACAGCTGGCTGCCTCGTTGACGGACCAAGGCCAGGACATCTCCTCGGAAGTCGCGACGTTGGATATCAATGTAGAACTATGGTAGGTGTAGACGACCTGTTGGTCGAGGTAAGTACGTTGGACACCCAAGGGTTAGGGTTACCCTTGGGTGCAACTGGTTCTTCTACCCCTGCAACTCTCCATCCTTCCAAGGCTTTACAGGTAATGAGCTGTATACTTCTCCTGACGCTTCAGTTAGACCAAGGTCAAGGGTCAAACGGTGAAAACCTTGACGAAGACGTCGTCGTCGTCTAAGAAGACGGCTTCGGCGTCATCTTCCTCTCGTAAGTCTCCGGCCAAAAACCCCGGAGCAGAGAGATCTAAAGCTTCTGGGTCCGGCTCTAAGTCCTCGAGGAGTAGATCCTCCAGGGAGAGATCTCACACTCCAGCGGAGGCGCAGTTCCGCTACCCTTGGTTCCGATTCAGAGCTACCCTTCCACTCCGCGAGCAGCTCCAGCTTTGGACTCCAATGCTGGCCTGTTACAACAAGTGGGCGATTTGGTTGGGACTCTGAAAAGTAGCATGGAACAAATGTTCTCCTCGGCTGTCCGACAGGATTACCTCTCAGGACACCATTATAGCCGGACTGAGCCAAGCTCCTCTAGCCTCTCCTCCACCTTTCAGCACAGGTGGAGCCCAGCTACCGCCGTATGACTCCCCTACCTCCGTTCTCAATGAACAACCCGTGGAGAGTCGCGTCATACGCCCCCTTCCAGGACGGACTTATTTCTATCCCGGAATGTGGAACTCGGAGAATTGAGGACTTCGAGTTCTACCCAGGAAGACCTTCAGCCTCCGTTCATCGGCTATGCCAGGCTCACCGCCTCAGCCATGACTCGGGAGGGATGATAAAGTTCCAAAGGAGACAGTCCTCTATTCACGTGACCAGGCTCAGAGAGAATGGCTCAGGTGTTTAGAGGATATGATTGTTTCCAACACGAAAATCCAACCTTTTAAAAGTCCGTTTACGATCTTTACGATGGAAGAGAGTACTCCGCTCCCTTTCTTGACAAAGATCGCAACAACTACTATTCCAGCAGCCCAGAAGGGGGATTCCATGCCTCAACTGAAGGAGGCAGATCCTACGTCTCCTTTACTTCCTTCAGCCGGTGAATTGTGGGAAGACTTACCTAACACCTTCTCAGCTGGCAAACTCAAACCCGACTGTGCTATGGAGCAGTTTGGTGAGAAGCTACCTAGGCTTCCAGATAGCCTTATCCAGGCAGAATTCGATGCCAAGTCACGATTAGCCAGGTCTATTAACTCCATGGCTATGACCGAGGTGGCTACCATTGCCTATGGGTCGGAGCCACTCTTCAAGCTTCTAACCAAATCTTTGACTCAAACGGTGCAGTCGGATATGTTTGAGTTCGCCACTGCCAGGACGAATTGTAGGAAGCATGTCCTGCAAGAAGCGACAATTCGACACGAGCCGAATAAGTTGCTTACGTCCAGCATCTGGGGAGCAGACCTCTTCCCAGAAGCGATGGTGAAGGAGGTGCAGTCAGAGGCTACGAGACTGAACCAGAGCCTTAAAGACCGTTGGGGTCTTACGGCCAGGAGACGGCAGGATCAAGCCGGTAAGGGTAAGGCTCAAAGGAAACCTAGACGTTTCCAGCCCTACCAGAAAAAGCAGCCACGTTTTTCTCAGCAAGTTCCAGCTGCTCCCTTAGTGCAAACAGCCCAACCTTCCACCTCAAAGGCTCAGTCGCAGCCTATTTATGTTATCTCCCCTCAGCCTCAGCCCTCCACCTCTTACGCCCTCTCTCCGGCCTACAACCAGGTCTTCGAGGGTCAAGCTTCACAGAAGTATGACCGCTCGAGTAAGGGAGGCAGAGGTAAGCGATCCTTTCGTGGGAGAGGATCGGGAGGTCCCTTCAATAGGGGAAAACATTTCAGAGGAGGCCGAGGAGGCTACCAGAACCAATGAGGAACTTCAGGTAGGAGGGAGGCTGTTTCACTTTCGCCACCGGTGGAACTTCAGCAAGTGGGCTCAGAGCATTGTGTCAAAAAGGCCTGGGTTGGAGCTGGGTTAGAGAACCCTCCCTCCCCCATCCAGACCTTTCCGCCAACTTCCTTCCAAGGAATTGACGGAGTATGCAGAGGATCTCCTTCAGAAAGGAGCTATAGCGAGAGTCAAAAGATTAAAATTTCAAGGTCGCTTGTTCAGCGTGCCCAAAGAGAAAGGCTCACAAAAAAGAAGGGTAATCTTAGACTTGTCCCGCTTAAACTTAGCCATTCGCTGCGACAAGTTCAAGATGCTCACGATCTCGCAGGTGCGGACGTTACTTCCCCGTGGGGCCGTCACCACCTCTATCGATCTTACCGACGCTTACTATCATATCCCTATTGCAAAGACCTTCCCGTCCGTATCTGGGAGCTTCAAGATAGGAGACCAGACATTCTCCTTCAAGGTAGTTCCTTTCGGGCCTCAACGTAGCACCCAGGTGTTTACGAAGCTGCGGAAAGTAGTAGTTCAACAACTAAGACGCAAGGGGTTATGGTAGTAGCGTATCTCGACGATTGGTTGATCTGGGCTTCAACAGTCGAGGAATGCAACAGAGCAACACTGAAAGTGATTCAGTTCCTGGAATATCTAGGCTTCAAGATAAACAGGACCAAGTCAAGACTCACTCCAGAGTCAAACTTTCAGTGGCTAGGCATTCAATGGAATCTATCCTCCCATACTCTGTCGATTCATCAACCAAAAGGAAGGAAAATAGCGAAGTCAGTCAAGCAATTTCTGAGTCACAACTGGCGTCAAGAAGAACTCAGGAAAGAATCCTGGGTTCACTCCAGTTTGCATCAGTGACGAACATCCTAATGAAAGCCAAACTGAAAGACCTAACCAGAATCTGGCGCTCACGAGCAAATGTCAGGTCCAGGGACAAATTATCCTCAGTACCTCTGATTCTAAAGAATCGACTCCGGCCGTGGGCGAAAGTCAAGAACTTGTCGGTATCAGTGCCCCTTCAGTTTCCTCCACCAGGGATCACCATCCACACAGACGCTTCATTAAGCGGTTGGGGAGGATATTCCCAGTTCAAGAAAGTTCAAGGAACGTGGTCACCTCAGTTCCGTCAGTTCCATATAAACGTACTGGAAGCAATGGCAGTGTTCTTGACTCTAAAAAGGTTACGTCCGCCAAAGTGCTCCCACATAAAGCTAGTCCTAGACAGCGCAGTGGTAGTACATTGTATAAACAGAGGAGGCTCCAAATCACGTCATCTAAATCATGTCATGGTAGCCATCTTCTCCCTGGCGGACAAGTTCAGTTGGCATCTCTCCTCCACTCATATAGCCGGAGTGAGGAACGTCATAGCAGATGCTCTATCCCGATCAGTACCTCTAGAGTCGGAATGGTCACTGGACAACAGTTCGTTCCAATGGATTCTTCAGAGAATTCCAGGTCTACAGGTGGATCTCTTCGCATCCCAAGCGAACCACAAACTCCCATGTTATGTGGCCCCCAACCTGGACCCTCTGGCCTATGCCACGGACGCCCTGGCTCTAGACTGGAACAACTGGGAGAAGATTTATGTCTTTCCTCCAGTGAATCTTCTCATGAAGGTGTTAAACAAACTCAGGACATTCAAGGGTCAAGTGGCTCTAGTAGCCCCAGACTGGCCGAAGAGCAATTGGTACCCTCTAATTCTGGAACTGGGTCTTCGCCCTCTTCGGATTCCCAATCCCAGGCTCTCCCAGTCAGTACAAACGAAGACTGTGTTCGCTTCCTCAGGGATTCTCAAAACCCTAACTTTATGGATTTCATGAAGTTTGCTGCAAAAAAGGATGCGAATATTGACCCGCAAAATATCCTCTTTTTGGAATCCGATAAAAGGGATTCAACCTTGAGACAGTATGATGCTGCTGTCAAAAAGTTAGCAACCTTCCTGAGAGAATCGGATATTAGAATCATGACAATCAATTCAGCTATATCCTTTTTCAGATCCTTATTTGAAAAAGGCTTAGCAGCTAGCACGATTACGACAAACAAGTCAGCCTTGAAAAAGATTTTTTCAATTTGGTTTTAACATAGACTTGAGAGATTCCTACTTCTCGTCTATTCCCAAGGCATGTGCTAGACTTAGACCTTCTGTAAGGCCTACGTCAGTATCATGGTTCTTAAACGATGTTCTAAAGCTGGCTTCAGAAACCAATAATGACACATGCTCGTTTATAATGCTCTTAAGAAAAACTCTATTTTTATTAAGCTTGGCCTCAGGAGCTAGGATTTCAGAACTGTCGGCTTTATCCAGAGATCCGGATCATATCCAGTTCCTCCCCACAGGGGAAGTGCTACTTTCTCCGGAACGTAGCTTTATTGCTAAGAATGAAGATCCTTTGATGAGGTGGGAACCGTGGAAGGTTCTACCCCTTCCACAAGATGTATCTCTTTGCCCAGTTTCAACCTTACGAGCCTTTCTGTCTAGGACCTCCTCATCCTCATCGGGTCCTCTCTTTAAAAGAGAAAAAGGTAAAAAGGTGGTACTTTATCTATTAAAGGCATCAGGCAACAAATCCTGTACTTCATTAAACAAGCCAATCCTGACTCTTTCCCAAAAGCACATGATGTCAGGGCAGTAGCCACCTCAATTAACTATTTCCAACATATGAACTTCGATGAGTTGAAAAAGTATACTGGATGGAAATCGCCGACAGTGTTCAAACGCCATTACTTAAAGTCCTTGGAAGCTCTGAAATTTTCAGCAGTAGCAGCGGGTAACATAGTTTCCCCTGACTCTAACTAATCTTTAGTAGAAGATCCAGTCCTCCTTTCTACCTGCCTCACCCAACAGTTCGTCTATTCCTGCCTTGTTCATTTACGGTCACCTTGTGTCTTAGCTGCTTTTATAATGATGTGGTGGGTGTCCCTTATTTTTTTGCTAGGGACACTCACAATTGATGATGGATATTGATCTCGTGGATGTCATCCCCTTATTTTTATGCTAGGGGATACATCTTATTGTAATGGTTACGGGTTTTGTATATTAAGTCATATACATTCCTTTATATATTATTATTGTTGAGTTTGTTTTGCTCAACTTATTATGTTAATTGCTCTAGAATTTTTGATACATAGCTTTACACAGATACCATTTTGGTACATATATGCCATATTACCCTGTATATATGTAAATTACCTTAAGTTAAGAAATATTATTAGAATTAAGTGTAATTAAGCAAATATTTCTATTTTGTATCACTGTGTATATGTATCCTTATTAGCAATTATATTCTTTTACTTTTAATTTACCTTTTATTTGAGACCTCTTTTTATTTTGTTGATTTTATTTACAATCTTGTGCTATTTCTCTGGTACGATTTCGCGCAGCGACACGAGCTGAGCCCAGAAAAGGGATTTTGACGTAAGGAAAAATCTATTTCTGGGCGATTGGCTCGTGTCGCCAGCGAAATCCCGCCCTACCCATCCCATCGCCCAAGATTGTCTGCTAACTTCAGGATGGCCACCAGAGGCGCAGCAGTCGGCAGCATGGGATGGAGTAGTAGTAGTAAGTGCTGCCCACTCGTGGTCGCTCTCCTCTTGGGGGATTTTGTAGTGGGAGAATTCTATTGGCATTTGGCTCGTGGTAGTGGTCTCACTCGCCATAGTGTTCATACCGACACCCTCTTGGAGGGTGAGCGAGTCAGTTATACTGACCTTTCTCTTTATTTATTTATTCTCTGGTATGTGTTAGTACATTTACCCTAGAAATAATAGATTAAAGGATATTTCGCTGGCGACACGAGCCAATCGCCCAGAAATAGATTTTTCCTTACGTCAAAATCCCTTTTTTGGTTGTCGATGTTGAGTCCTCAAAGGAGTTACCCTCCATGGTGTGTGCCAGTGCCCAATGGTGACTAGACTAATATCAAAGAAATATCTTTTAACCTGGTCTTGTAGCCGGGTATTGTATGACGCGTGATAGAGTGTAATGGACTCAAAGACAAGAAGGCATTTTGTCTCGTCTTCAGCAAAGCTGACCCCATTTCCCACGTCAAGAGTGCAGAAGAAGTGACTATTGCACATGCATGTCAACGATCTTGTTTTACAATCAGGCTGGTTAAAAGACCAAGAACCATTACTATGTTGGTCAATGCAGGATGAACCTTTACCCAAATCCCATGGCTTTTTGTCAGGGAAGTGGGAGGGTTTTGAGGACTCAACAGCGACTATCAAAAATAGGTTTTTCCTACGTCAGAACCTGTTTTTTGATAGCATAGTTGCTGTTTTGTCTTCAAAGGAGCATTACAAAGAAATTAGTGACGAAAAGCTTAAGCTTCCAAAATATCCATCCCAACAATCTCAAACTTAAAACGAAATCATTTGTGATCCAAGGTTAAGCCGTAAGTTCAGTAACACAGAACACAAAACTAAACAAGAATTTGTGTTTTTAGTGTAAAGTTCTATATTGACTCATCTAAGCAGGCTTGGTATGGTTGCAGTCTTCATGCGCCTTCCCCAATGATAGTCAGCATACCCACCTGTTAGAAAGGACCTCCTGGGATGTTTGCTGTGACCTCTAGGTAATCCTTAAGTACTTGAACTGAGCGTAATGTTCTGTCTGCTAAATTGGGTTTTCTTATAAGAACAGATTTGCTTCTTGAAGGATTCACATTCTTGGCCAGGAATGATGGACCAGGGACAATAGTAATTGATTATTAGCAGTTTGTGTGACATATAGGGGAAACACTGCAGTGTATCCATCGTCATCAGGTGGAAAAGCCTTATTCACTCGAAATTTAATTGGTGAAACAAGAATACAGTTACATCTTTAAGCATACCATTCAAAGGATTGAAGTTTTAATATGTTTTCAAGGCAGTTTTTAAATCCAATATGGTGTCGACCCACTGAGGTGCTGTTCATAGCCAGCAGGGATCCAACGTCTTTCCCAGCCTTCCCAGAACTCATTTGAATAATGTTAGCATATATATGTAACATTTATTGATCTTACTCAAGATTGCAGTTGTAATCAGCACAATAAAACAACATTTTGTTGTCTATATTAGAGAAAGTATAAAACTTCTTATTCCCGGGGTCATGGTTTGAACTGAAATTAATTTTTACCTTGGAATCAGTGGTTTTATCCTTACTGCCATCACAACTGAAACTCCACCGTGCTTATTTGATTGTATTTATACACATTTTGGTCTTAATTCACTCCAAATTGCCCTTGAACTACGTTGCTGTCCCTGGTTCCTAAGCGCTCACTCCACAAACACAGTTGCGGCCAGCACACTACTACACTGTTTGAGGTACAAAGCCTTATTCCCTTAACTGTTTACCTTACTCATTATTTAGTTTAACTTTACTTTTTAACTTCAAAATGTTTATTTTAACTCATGTCTGTTATCCCTTTTCTGCAACCAAATTAACCCCGAAAAATTACAGATATTTCTAAAGTGGATACGAGCAGACAACGGCAAAATGTCATCATTGCCAATTTAGTGGAGCTTCACACATACGCCGATGCATTTACAAACTGTTTCCATGAATTCTAGTTGTCATAATAATGTAATAATGATAAAATTGCTCTAAGATGTATATGCTACAAATAGATGCGCTAATTTCACTTATTTCCCCGGTTTTGAGTAAGTCTTATACCCAGTTTGGAGGGTAAACACATACCAGTTGGCAACACTGATAAACAATAGAAGAGCACGAACAATTCCATAGGTACTGTTCACAGCAAAACTTGATATTGAGTCAGTTTTTCAACAACAAATATTTTCAAATTAATATTCATGAATATGTAAAAATGTATGCAATTCATGTCCTTATACTGCCGTTTAACTATTTATTTAAATAATTATCTAGTGCATGCTGCTTCTTTCTACCGAAAAAGTGTCAGTTTCCTTGGATCCCTCACGGGCATCGTCATTGTTGATGATTGTTGTGAAAAAAGTGTCCTAGTGTCTATGGGTACAAGTGGTGTGCGGATTTAGCACAGGGAATGGAAAGTATTGACACAAGCGACTGCAAACATTCAGATGGCGTCAATCTTCTACATTTTAGCTGTTATAAGTAAAAATTTCTAAAGGGTTATGGAGTTATGTTTGCAGTTTGCACTGCGCATGGCTAGACTTTCATTAACCTCTGTTTAATCTTAAAATAGGACCTTAATTTCTAACTTGTGAAAAAATACTTACTTCGAAAGGATAGTAGAGGTCTCAAGCTGTTGCTCTCACCACTGATGACTCGTGACTGGTGCCCATCTCCAGTGTCAGGACGTGTTAATTACTTTTTCGGAGGGTGGATCCACACGTGATGAAAACTGGATCAGCTAGTCCAGTTGGTTGTTTCCCCTATCGTCTCTGTCTTAGAGAACCCAATTCAGTAATACTGGCTCCTGATGCTAATGCCACCAGGAAGATAACTTTTTGAAGCATGTGAGTTGTGGTTAGGGGTACATAAAATTCTAAGTACCTAATTGGAAGTCTTTTACAGGAGCGGGTCTTTGTAGAGCAAAAGATCGCAGAAGGGAAGTGACAACTTCTATGCTGTAATCTATCCCAAATCCTTAAAGGAAGGGTTTCGTTAATGCTGCCTTGTATGCCATAATTGTTGTAACTGTGAGATGCATGTCTTTAAAGAAGTATGTAAGAAAATTTAAGTGTTTCTATAGAAATCTTGACTGGGCTCTCAGTATGGATATAAGCTACCCAAATCTCCCATACAGACTGGTAATCCCAGACACGTGATGCCTGTAGTTATTTCACTAGGTACCTAGCAATGTTGGGTTAGTAGTTTTTACAGTAGATGATATTCAAAAAGTCCACATGTGAAGGTCTCGGCTTAGAAAGGAGGATACGCAAACGACTTTCCCTCCTACTTTTTGGGATGGTACAGCAGACAGTAGTGGAGTAGACCAATTCATCTGTTGTTGAAGTAATAGGAACCAATGCCTGTGTGGTCAATTTGGGGCTATTAGGTAAGCTGTTTCTTTGAAGGTTATGAGTTTTTTCAAAACCTTCAAAATCTGGGACAATGAGGAAGCAGATATATTGCCATCTTCCACTTGTTCCAGTGTTGTAGGAAAGCATTTCTTGCTGTTGTTTTGACTGTCCAAATTTGGGGACACATATACTTGTTGCTGAAGTAAGTTGGCTCTTGTTTGAAAAGAATGATTGTCCAATGTCCACTTTGTTGAGGCTGTCGTTTTCCTTAACAAAGAGTCTGCTATTACACTGAGAGACCCTGTTAGGTGAATTGCAGACAAGTGCCACTTCTTTACCTGTGAGCTAACATTAACATGAGTGTGATCCCTATTTGTTGATGCAAGGCATTGCAGTCATGTTGTCTAGAACCAACAGAATGTGTGTCTCTTCCAGGGGTTTGAGTTTCTGGAGAGACAAAAAGAGAGCCATCTGCTCCAGGAAATTGATACCACAATTCTTTAGAGTAGCTGACCACCTCCATGCCACCTGACGATCCTCCCAATGTCTTTCCCAACCTGTCAACGAAGCATCTGTGTTTGTTGTCACTTTTACAGATGGAGGAGTCAGGGTGACCTATTTTGCCAGAGATTCCTTTCGGGTCTAAGGCAGAAGTATCTCCCCAACTTTGATTCATTTTGTGAGATTCATTGCACATCGGTTTTCTTGTGTGGCAGCCAAAATTTATCGTTTTTCAATTGCAATCTAAGTATTGCATCTGTTACTGATGCAAACTGCAGCAGACCCATTATACATTCTAACTGTCATTTAGAAACGATTGGTTGTGTCAGGAACCTTTTGGGGTTTTTCCTTATTCTGTTCTGAGTTTTGATGGGGAGGTAGGAAAGGCCATGACCAGTATCCCAACACATTCCCAGCCACTGAAATTGTCTGCAGGATTTTTTCCAATTTATTATAAAACCTTTTGACTGGAGTCTGTTGAACACTGCTCTTAGGTTTTTCAAGCACACTTTTCTTGTGGGGGCCCCCCCCCCCACCCCCCCCCCCCTCCATATTAACCAGTCATCTAAATAGCTATTAGATGTATTCCTTCTTACCTGAGTTCTTGGACAACTACTGTTGCCAATTTTGTAAAGATTCTTGGGGCAATGTTTATCCCAAAAGGCATGACTTTGAACCTGTACCTATTGTACCCTATCTGGAACCCTAGGAAGGGCCGAACAGGAACTGCAATAGGGATGTGCCAGTATGCACCTTTCAGATCTATAGAAACTGTCCAGGTCCCTTTAGGAATGATTGAATGTACTTGGGCAACAGTAGTCATTCAAAATATTTGGCAATGTGCTTGTTCAGTGTCGATAAGTTGACGCACTCCAGGTGTTACTTTTCCTTCTCCTTTATAAGAGGGTCTTTGGAACTTGTGAAAAGGATGTACTTTCTGCTGTGTTGGTTGTTGTCCCTTCTGACCACCTACCTACCTGCTTATGAGGAGAACTATTGAAGGTGACTGAAGGCTTAGATGACTTTTGATCAGAGCGAGCCTCTTTTGGATTTGGTAAAGGGAAATTTCTGACTTTTTGTTTCCTGAAATCTTTTCCCAGAAGAGCATACACAGTACAATTTTGTTGACGTGCCTGCTCTGTCTTGAGTTACAATAGAATCCTGAAACTGATCCCTACGGAAGGCATTAGACTGTAATAAGGCAGTCACATTGGGAAGAGACAGGAGTTTTCCAATACCTCCATTCACGCCTTTATGTGCCAGTCTAAAAAAGTCATAGTGCTTCCCATAATGTTCTAATAAGGCTTTTAGCCACAGTAGCAAAAATTGTCCTGGATTCTTGTGGAAGCATTATAGTGGCAACTTCTAGCAAGGAGGAAGTGGTTAAAATACCAAGGAGGTGGGTCCTAGCACAAAATTCTAATTATGATGTTTCAACTGATATCCTTTTCATTGGGGTACCAAATTGCTGAGTTAAATATCAAGGAGGAGCTTTTTTGTATGAAAAGAAAGTTGAAGTGTTGCCCATTCTTCGGTGGAGTTTTTTTGAAACTGGGAGAACCAAGGCAAATGGTTTTAGCTCTGCCAGTGGCTCCTGCTTTTGAGTTATAATGTAATTCTGAAAGTGTGCCTTCACATGGTTAATTACTTTAAACGTGAAGGGGCAGCAGGCTGGTGGTACATGATGAGCAACATAAGTTTTATTCATAAGTGTAGATCCATTTTCCATTCACCTGGTGAAGAGTGTCATCTATAGCTTTCAATCTATAGCTTTCAATGCTATATTTCCAGGTAAGAGAATCATATCCTTTTGAAGTGTCTCTGTGTCTGGTGAAGGTGGTATCAGGTGCCATTTTGTATTAGGAAATGCTGCCCTGTCTCTAACCTCAACATGTACAACTTCGATCAAAGTCTTTCTCCCATTGATGAGATACCCTCCAGAGAGAAAATGCACATTGGGGCATCTCACCAAATATTGTCAGTATCAGAGTTAGATTTTTGAGCCTCTGTTATGCTTTTATCATAAGATTCATAATCTGAACTAGCCAATTTGTTGATTCCAGTTGGGATTGTAATGTAGACATAACTGACTTGATTTCTTTCATTTCGTTTTCAGAATCATGCAGTATATCCATTATCTACTGCCGTTCAATGGCAAGGGCATCTTTGATGTTAACCCATTACAGGCAGTCCCAGGTTATCGGCAAAGAGTCTGTTTTCGGTGGGGCGCAGATAAATGAAAACCACCATTAATCAAAACTTAAGTAATTAATCTGTTAATGGTACCTCTTATTACCTCTGTTAGGTACAGTATGTTATGGTGCTATAACTCTATTATTGGGCCCTTATGGCACTGGTAACCAGAACTCTGGGCAGAGGTTCTGGGTGAATTACTATAACCCTCTAAAACTGTTGTCATTTCCATTTACTTCTATAATGTTTCCCCCATGGCTAGTTGAAAGTTGTGTCCCTGATTCAGCAAGGTCCTTTCGGTATCAATATCAACCTCATTATCCTTCTTAAGAAATTCCCTTCCAAGTGAGGATTCCTCTATTTTCTCTGCAGGATGAAACTGGGGAGTAGTTGGGACTGATGTTTCAGGGTTTTGGCCCAAATATAGCTCTTCAGAGAAGAGGTTTAGTATATGCTGCCGGAGTTCTGGCAGATAGATATAATTTCCCCTTTTCCTCACCCTTGCTGAACCCTAGGACCCATCGAGACATCCTAAAACGGGCAGTTTCATCCTTACTTGCTGCCAGGAGCATGCTACAAATTTCCCACGTATCTGGTGACCAAACAAATTTTTCCTGATTATTACAGGGACTGTTTATGGCAGGTGATATGGGCCATGCCCAGTGGCAAAAAACGTACCGAGCAACGTGGTACAGAACATTTTAACAGGATCATGCCTCAAGGTGGCTCTGTAGTGAAAAAACCAGTGTTATTAGAAAATTTAATTAGTATAGATTATTTTTAATCATGGAGACTGTAAATTGATACTATTAGTAGATCTCATTTGAGAGGTTTGAAGACCCGACCCGTCTATGTCTGTATAACTTAAAATTACCCCTTTTTTAATGGCCATGTCAGGTTTTTAATTTTAGTTGTAATACCACTCAGACTAGTTTAACCTGTATAACTAACCCAATCCACTTTTTCATATGGCTGAGGTTAATACTCCAAGTATAATCTATTTAAAGCTAATCATAAAGGATTTTTTAGAGGGTTTTCAGTTATAAGCTACCTCCTACATTAAGGTTAATCAAAACCTAATATATACAAAATATCTTATCGTTTTGTTATACGTATTGCCTAGTCTGCCTTCTTGTCTGATACTCAGCCAATTGTTTTATAGGCTAATAGAATTATCTCACTTTAAAAAGGGATTCCTACCTATTCTAGGTTTATATCATTTTATTAAATATACAAGTTACACAAGATATTAATATGTAGCCTCATTGATTAGCTAGGCAACATAGTCATAAACCAAGTTATTTTTATGGAGTCCAGTAAATTTTGAGCCTTGAGTCTTACATATAGGCTACCAAGTCATAGCAAACAGAGTCATTTTTGCTAAGCTTAGAATACCTTAGTATGTAGCCTTACAGATTAACTAGGGCATATAAATATAAAACCATCCTAATAATACTAACCTCTTTGTTAGGTTATTATTTTATAACCAAATTATCGCTTATTCTAGGATAACTAAATTATCTCTTACTCTAATTTAGAGTAATGTCTAATCAGGATTATAAATGTCAACACTCAAGGTTACATGTTAATTAACCCTTAAACGCCAAGCCGGTATTTCTGAGTGTCTCCCGTATGCCGGTGGCGTTCAGGAGTGAGCGCCGAAGCGGAAAAAAATTTTGTTCAAAAAATCACAGCGCGCTTAGTTTTCAAGATTAAGAGTTCATTTTTGGCTCCGTTTTTTGTCATTGCCTGAAGTTTAGTATGCAACCATCAGAAATGAAAAACAAATCATTATCTCTCATAAATATTGGAATATATGACAGCGCAAAATATTTTTTTCATATATAATATTATACAAATTGCGCTGTGAGCAAAACTGTTAAAGCTAATGAGTTATATTTTTTTCGTTGTAGTGCACACTGAATTGCGATAATTTTGGTATATAACAAATTGTAAAGGGATCAAAGCAACACAGAGAAAATTTTATCACAATATGATCCATGAATTCGTAACACGCGGACATAAAAAAAAGTTGTTTTAAAAAAATTCACCATAAATTGAAATACGTATTGTGCTAGAGACTTCCCGTTTGTTGCAATATGAAGGCAATTGATTGAATATTACTATACTGTAAGTGTTGTAGCTTACAATTGCAGTTTTCGACCATTTCGGTCGAGTTAAAGTTGACCGAAGGTCAAATTTTTTCTATTTATCGTGATTTATATGAAAATATTTCAAAACTGGTAAAAGCTACAACCATGGGTTATTTTTTATTGTATTCTACATGAATTTACACACATTTTCATATATAAAACTTTATGTAACGGCTAATATAAAACGGTACAAACATTACAACAATCCGACGAAAGAATTTCCAATTTTTTCAGTAGAGTTACCGCACGCGGAGGGAAAGAAAAAGTTTTTTCAAATATTCACCATAAATCAAAATATTGTGCTAGAGACTTCCAATTTGTTGCAAAATGAAGGTAAATGATTGAATATTACTAGAATGTAAGAGATTTAGCTAACAATTGTGTTTTTTACTATTTTGGTCGAGACAAAGTTGACCGAAGGTTGAAATTTTGTACTTATCGTTATTTATATGAAAATATTTCAAAACTGATAAGAGCCATAACCATGGGTTGTTGTTTGTTGTATTGTACATGAAATTGCGCACATTTTCATTTATTAAACCTTAATTAATGCCTAATATAAAACGGTGCAAACATTACGACAATCCGACGAAAGAATTTCTGAATTTTTCGGTAGAGATACCGCGCGCGTACGTAAGGAAAATTTTTTTCAAAATTTCACCAGAAATCAAAATATTGTGCTAGAGACTTCCAATTTGTTTCAAAATGAAGGTAAATGATTAAATGTTACTAGAATGTAAGAGTTTTAGCTTACAATTGCATTTTTCGACCATTTCGATCAAGTCAAAGTTGACCGAAGGTTGAAATTTTGGTACTTATCGTTATTTATATAAAGATATTTCAAAACTGATAAAAGCTACAACCATGAATTATTTTTTGTTGTATTGTACATGAAATTGCACACATTTTCATATATAAAACTTTATGTAATGCCTAATATAAAACGGTACAAACATTACGACAATCCGATGAAAGAATATCTGATTTTTTCGGTAGAGTTACCGCGCGCGTACGTAAGGAAAATGTTTTTTCAAAAATTCATCATAAATCGAAATATTGTGCTAGAGACTTCCAATTTGTTTCAAAATGAAAGTAAATGATTGAATATTACTAGAGTGTAAATGTTTTAGCTTACAATTGCGTTTTTTGACCATTTTGGTCAAGTCAAAGTTGACCAAAGGTTGAAATTTTGGTACTTAATGTTATTTATATGAAGAAATTTCAAAACTGATAAAAGTTACAACCATGGGTTGTTTTTGTTGCATTCTACATGAAATTTCGCACATTTTCATATATAAAACTTTATGTAACGCCTAATATAAAACAGTACAAACATTACGAAAATCTGTCAAAAGAATTTCTGATTTTTTCGGTAGAGTTACCGTGCGGATGTAAGGAAAGTTTTTTTTTCAAAACTTCACCATAAATCGAAATATTGTGCTAGAGACTTCCAATTTTTTGCAAAATGAAGGTAAATGATTGAATATTACTAGAATGCAAGATATTTAGCTTACAATTTCGTTTTTCGACCATTTTGGTTGAGTCAAAGTTGACCGAAGGTTGAAATTTTATGGTACTTATCGTTATTTATATGAAAATATTTCAAAACTGATAAAAGCTACAATCATGGGTTGTTTATTGTTGTATTCTACATGAAATTGCGCACATTTTCATATATAAATTTTATGTAACACCTAATATAGAACGGTGTAAACATTACGACAATCGGACGAAAAAATGTCTGAATTTTTCGGAAGAGTTACCGCGTGGAATTTTTCGGAAGAGTTACCGCGTGGACGTAAGGAAAAATTTTTTTTTTTTTATAAATTCACCATAAATCGAAATATTGTGCTAGAGACTTCCAGTTTGTTGCAAAATAAAGGTAAATGATTGAATATTGCTAGAATGTGAGAGTTTCATCTTACAATTGCGTTTTTTTACCATTTCGGTCGAGTCAAAGTTGACCGAAGGTTAATATTTTGGCACTTATCGTTATTTATATGAAAATATTACAAAACTGATAAAAGCTACAACCATGGTTTGTTTTTGTTTGTATTCTACATGAAATTGCGCACATTTTCATATATAAAACTTTATGTAACGGCTAATATAAAATGGTGCAAATATTACGACAAACTGACAGAAGAATTTCTGATTTTTTCGGCAGTTACTGCGCGTAGTAAGAAAGTTTTTTTTTTTTAAATTCACTAAAAATCAAAATATTGTGCTAGAGACTTCCAATTTGTTGCAAAATTAAGGTAAATGATTGAGTATTATAAAAATATAAGAGATTTTGCTTACAATTGTGTTTTTCGACCATTTCGGTCGAGTCATATTTGACTGAAGGTTGAAATTTTGGTACTAATCGTTATTTATATGAAGATATTCCAAAACTGATAAAAGCTACAACCATGGGTTGTTTATTATGTATTCTATATGAAATTGCATTCATTTTCATATATAAAACTTTATGCAACGGCTAATATAAAATGGTACAAACATTACAACAATCCGACGAAAGAATTTCTGATATTTTTGGTAGAGTTGCCTCACGCGGAGGGAAGGAAAAAGTTTTTTTCAAACATTCACCATAAATCAAAATATTGTGCTAGAGACTTCCAATATGTTGCAAAATGAAGGTAAATGATTGAATATTACTAGAATGTAATAGATTTAGCGTACAATTGGGTTTTTCTACCATTTTGGTTGAGACAAAGATGACCGAAGGTTGAAATTTTGGTACTTAACGTTATTTATATGAAGATATTTCAAAACTGATGAAAGCTATAACCATGGGTTGTTTTTTGTTGTATTCTACATGAAATTGCGCACATTTTCATATATAAAACTTTATGTAACGCCTAATATAAAACACTACAAATATATGAAAATATTTGAAAACTGATAAAAGCTACAACCATGGTTTGTTTTTGGTTGTATTGTACATGAAATTGCGCACATTTTCATATATAAAACTTTATGTAACGCCTAATATAAAACGGTGCAAATATTACGACAAACTGACGGAAGAATTTCTGATTTTTTCGGTAGTTACTGCTCGTACGTAAGGAAAAAGTTTTTTTTTAAATTCACCAAAAATCAAAATGTTGTGCTAGAGACTTCCAATGTGTTGCAAAATGAAGGTAAATGATTTAATATTACAAAAATATAAGAGATTTAACTTACAATTACGTTTTTCGACCATTACGGTAGAGTCAAAGTTGACCGAAGGTTGAAATTTTGTACTTATCGTTATTTATATGAAAATATTTCAAAACTGTTAAAAGCTACAATCATGGGTTGTTTATTGTTGTATTCTACATGAAATTGCACACATTTTCATATATAAAACATTATGTAATGGCTAATATACACCAGTGCAAACATTATGACAATCCGACGAAAGAATTTATGATTTTTTCGGTAGAGTTACCGTACGCGGAGGGAAAAAAAAAAGTTGTTTTCAAACATTCACCATAAATCAAAATATTGTGCTAGAGACTTCCAATTTGTTGCAAAATGAAGGTAAATGATTGAATATTACTAGAATGTAAGAGATTTAGCTTACAATTGCGTTTTTTCGCCCATTTTGGTCGAGACAAAGTGACCGAAGGTTGAAATTTTGGTACTTATCATTATGTAATATGACAATATTTCAAAACTGATAACAGCCATAACCATTGGTTGTTGTTTGTTGTATTGTACATGAAATTGTGCACATTTTCATTTATAAAACTTTATATAACGCCTATTATAAAACAGTGCAAACATTATGACAATCCGACGAAAGAATTTCTGAATTTTTCGGTAGAGTTACCGCACGCGGACGTAATAAAGTTTTTTTTCAAAATTTCACAAGAAACAGAAATATTGTGCTAGGGACTTCCAATTTGTTTCAAAATGAAGGTAAATGATCAAATATTACTAGAATGTAAGATTTTTAGCTTACAATTGCGTTTTTCGACCATTTCGATCAAGTCAAAGTTGACCGAAGGTTGAAATTTTGGTACTTACGTTATTTATATGAAGATATTTCAAAACTGATAAAAGCTACAACCATGGGTTGTTATTTATTGTACTATAACACATGAAATTGCACACTTTTTCATATATAAAACTTTATGTAACGCCTAATATAAAACGGTACAAACATTACGACAATCTGACGAAAGAATTTCTGATTTTTTCAGTAATTCACCTTAAATCCAAATATTGTGCTAGAGAGTTCCAATTTGTTTCAGAATGAAAGTAAATGATTGAATATTACTAGAGTGTAAGAGTTTTAGCTTACAATTGCGTTTTTTTACCATTTCAGTCTAGTCAAAGTTGACCGAAGGTTGAAGTTTTGGTACTTAAAGTTATTTATATGAAGAAATTTCAAAACTGATAAAAGTTACAGCCATGGGTTGTTTTTATTGTATTCTACATGAAATTTTGCACATTTTCATATATAAAACTTTATGTAATGCCTAATATAAAACGGTACAAACATTACGACAGTCCGACAAAAGAATTTCTGATTTTTTCGGTAGAGTTACTGTGCGGACGTAAGGAAAGAGTTTTTTCTCAAAATGTCACCATAAATCGAAATATTGTGCTAGAGACTTCCAATTTGTTGAAAAATGAAGGTAAATGATTGAATATTACTAGAATGCAAGAGATTTAGCTTATAATTGCGTTTTTCGACCATTTTGGTAGAGTCAAAGTTGACCGAAGGTTGAAATTTTATGGTACTTATCGTTATTTATATGAAAATATTTCAAAACTAATAAAAGCTACAACCACGGGTTATTTATTGTTGTATTTACATGGAATTTTGCACATTTTCATATATAAAATTTTATGTAACGCCTAACATTACGCCAATCCGACGAAAGAATTTCTGATTTTTTCGTTAGAGACACCACGCGGACGTAAGGAAAAAGTTTTTTCAAACATTCACCATAAATCGAAATATTGTCCTAGAGACTTTCAATTTGCTGCAAAATGAAGGTAAATGATTGAATATTACTAGAATGTAAGAGTTTTAGCTTACAATGCGTTTTTCGACCATTTCGATCAAGTCATAGTTGACCGAAGGTTGAAATTTTGGTACTTATCGTTATTTATATGAAGATATTTCAAATCTGATAAAAGTTACAACCATGGGTTGTTTTTTGTTGTATTCTACATGAAATTGCGCTCATTTTCATATGTGAAACTCTATGTAATGGCTAATATGAAACGGTGTAAAAATTACGACAATGTGACGAAATAATTTCTGAGATGTGTCGCTGATGCCTTTTAGTGCGAGAAGAAAGAAATTCGCGCATGCGCACCTGAGTAATGCTTGTAAACAAAACAGCAGCTTGATCCATGAACTCCCAGCATCCCTCAAGGCGCGGGATTCAAAATTTTTTGCCAATTAGGCCTATAATTATTTTTCAGCTAATATTTAAAAAACTTTTTAGCGTTGATGTATTTTACGTCAATTAAGCACCCGACAGACAATTTTCGTTGACGTAAAATACGTCCAGTATGCGTTTAAGGGTTAATACACAAATACAGGCAGTCCCTAGTTATCTGTAGGGGTTTCGTTTTTGGCAAGATGCTGAAAAGTGAAAAACGGCATTAAACGAAACTTGGTGATTTATTTGGTGATATTATGGCGCTTATGATTGCCGATATTTGGGTAATGCTGATGATAACTGGTTAATGTTACCTCCTTTAGGTATGTTTATGATGCCATAACTATTATTGGCACCTTATGGCACCGATAACCGAAACTTGGTATGTTATGGTGCCATAAATTGCAGATTTTATGGCACTAGACAAACCCCATAAAACCGGATTCCCATTAACGGAGTCTGTCGATAACTGTGGACTACTTGTACTTAAAATGTAGCCTCAAGGTCAGGCTACTATATATCTCATCTGGCACTGGTTGCCAATTTTCTACTAGTCTTATTTTACGTGGTCTAGGCTAACAAGTTAGTCTGATAGGATGTTAAGTAAAATTTTACCACTTAATATTAGGTACTACTTAGTCCTGGGTTATTTAGATCATGCTAAATATGCAGTTTATATAAAATGAAAATTGTCTAGCCAGTTTATCAACTCGTAGAATCTTATCACTTCAACTTTAGGTAATCCATGTTGTTTAGATCACCTTTAGGATATATAATCCTAGGTTACCAGTGTGACACATGGACTGTTTCATCTATCAGGACGAACGATGACGTGGCTGATGACTGAAAAATTCATGTGGCACGGGATCAGGAGGATCCCAGGCGACAGTTCGTTCACGTCCACATCGACTTTGTGGGCCTTTGCCCTCAATCAGGGGACACCAGATACACCTCCTGACTACCATCGACCGATCCACAAGGTGGCCCGAGGCGACTCCTATGACAGAAGCCACTACTAGCGCATGTGCAGAAGCCCTTCTCTCAAGCTGGATCAGCCGCTTCAGCGTACTGGACGACATCACCACAGACTGCGGTCCTGTCTTTCTATCCGACCTGTGGGCCACCTTGGCTCGCCTGGTGGGAACGACGCTCCACAGCACCACCACATACAACCTTGCAGCCAACAGCATGGTGGAGAGGACCCACCGCTCTAATATTAAAGGCTGCCCTGATGGCACCGTGCACGTACGAAAACTGGAAGTCACAGCTACCCTGGGTCCTGCAGGGTCTGTGCACCACACCAAAAGCAAACGGCGAAGCATTAGCTGTACCTGGCAAATTCTTCACCACAGGTGCGGCCGATCAGATATATCTATTCCAAGACTGCAGGAAATCGCAAGAAAGTTCGCACCCTGCCTGAAAATGTTCTTCAACAGGACCAAAACACTGTCGATATAGACTGGGTCTATATCGACAGGTTAAACCTTCCTTCCTGATGGACGACAACAACACCAGGGAAGAAACCAGCATGCACCCCAGATACCTCCACAAAACAAGGCTGCTCCCGAAGCCCCAAGCATGCCCAAATGCGGCTGTGGACACCCACGGTGACAGTCAAACCCCTCAGGTGCCACACCGGGGAGGCATCCTATCAGCCAAAATGCCAAAGGACTCGGCAGTCGATAACGCCCCACAACAACTGATCTCTACGACAAGGAGTCGACTCCTGCCTCCACGAAGATACCACGACCAGAAGTTCCTCATTTAATTTAATTTAATATAATTTTCCAAACTTTATTCATAATAATTGTCTTGTGTGGGGGTGGGGGGGGTGGGGGTTGGAGTACTTGTAAAGGCAACGTGGCTCCGATGTTTTTATTATCATTTCAATGACTTGCTAAGTTCCCATGTATATCAATCAATGTAGAATTCTTTGGCCTTTCTGCCAATACAAATATCATGTGTACACAGACTGTGTATGTGCATATTATCATTTATATGTCTGTAAAGAAACAAATTGTTGGCCTCAGCGTTCGGACCTCTGTCAGCCTGACCTAGGTACTACTTGTCAGTCCACACCTGTCATTGTGTACCCCGTGGTTGGGCAATAAAGCATCAGTACCCAAATACATACCTGTCAATCTGTCCTCACAAGCTAACATCTAGGAAATTGTAGACACCTTTATCTGTAAAGATTAACAAAATTGATAATAAATTGTGGAACAATTCTTTAGCTAAAAACTTCCAAAAGGAATAACAAATTTTTTAATAATATCCACTTTCATAAAAAGTCTAGCCAGGATCATGTATTGCACCAACCATGTGCTCCCCAAACAAAGGCTGGCCAAACAAAGTCCAGTTTCTATTATTCAAAACAACCTTTGTTCTACAGTCTCAAACTAAAATATTTTTCTCTTAAAGTTTAAAAATAAGCACTTAACTTTCAAATTTTGGTTGTTCCATGACCCTCAAAGAAAAAAGTGGAGACTGAAATGTCTCAAATGAAGAGCACTTACTGGATACACCTAGTGTGCATTGACTAGAAAGGTAATGGTTCTTGGTCTTTTAACCGACCGGATTGTAAAACAAGATGGCTGACGCACAATAGTAACTTCTGCAGTCTTTATGTGGGAATATGTACAGCTTCTCTGAAGACAAGACAAAATGCCTTCTTGTCTTTGAGTCCATTTTACTCTATCATGTGTCAATGGTGTTTATCATTGCGATGCAATACACAGGTAGAAGACCATGCCAAAAGATAATTCTTTGATATTAGTCTAGTCACCATTGGGCACTGGCACACACCATAGATGGTAACTCCTTTGAGGACGAAATAGCGACTACACTCAATAAAGGTTATTTGTAGTGACCCTTTGGCCCCTAACTACGACCCCTTTCATTCCTTTTATTGTACCTCAGTTCATATCTTTCTTTCAACTTGCTATCCACACATCATAATTATGTCATAGTGCAACTGCCAGGGTTTCCTCTTGTTACTGTCTTCAGACCTACCTACTCTCAATTGCCTTTCAAGTGCTGAATGACCTCAGTCCCCAGTGCTTGACCTTTCCATACCAGTATGTGTTTTTGTAATAAGCAAAATTTTTTAAAATTATTATTTTATTATTTTATCAGAGAATTATTAAAGGGTTTTACAGATTTCATTTTTTAAACTTTCAGAGACAGAATTTAGTAACTTTCTACAAGAACTCCAGTCCTCAGAAATTTAAAGGAAGTAAAGTAGATCCTGATAAATTGTCTGAAGATAGCAGCCTGTGCTGGACATGCGATCTCTGTGCTTTTCAGTAAGTTTTATTTGAGCTTTTCTTGATTCATTAAAGTGCATTTCAAAGTTGACTTGACAGGTGAAAGTATGAGTGAATCCAACAATGGATAGTATTGTTAGTAATTTACTAGAAAATGTATTATTTATTCATAAATGTCTTTTTCTCTTGTCTTAGTAGATTGAATTAAAACTACCATTGTTGTGTGATCTGATTGCTTATTGTACACAGCATTCAATTTTTCCTTTGACTACTAATCTGTTCTCACTAATACAGTTGATTTATTTTTTTATATTTGAATTATGCTGTGCAGTGCTGGAGTTGTCTTTTTGAGGTACTCTCATTCTATGTACAGTGATGCTCAAATCTCATGTGACATGATTCGTTTTGTATCGTCCAGATTTTCAGACTCAATGTGGCATTGCCAAATACATGTCAAAAGTTTGTGAATTCACAGCTAGCACTATTTTCTTTATGGTTATATAAATATGATCCCTGTAATGCATTGGTATAATTCGTAATCTAAGTGATTTGAACTGATTTTTTTTTATGTTGCTCAGTTCATAGTACTGTTTGATAAGGTTAGCAGTGCCACCAATGACAGTTCACTTAACTTGCTCCTTGGACTGGTCAACATAACTACGTCTGCAGCATTATATAACAGTAGACCTAATATAAGCTCAATAGTCATAACATTTTTAGAATGGGAATATGAATTATAACAAGTTTTCTTTGAATGTTGAAGTTTTAGGCTCTGTTTAAGCTGCCTCTATGTTGCAAAATGATTTATAGGCCTAAAAATAATCTGTCTTCTGTGATGTAATCTGTTACCAATGAACCCTTAAACGCCGAGTCAAAATGTCTCCCGTATGCCAAATGGACGTACCATACGTCGACTCAAAAAAGTTTTTTTTTAAATTTGCGGAAAAATACTTATAGGCCTACCAGCTGAAAATTTTTGAATCACGCGCCTTGGGGGATGCTGGGAGTTCATGGATCAAAGCGTTGTTTTGTTTACAATCTTTATGCAGGCGCGCAAGCGCGAATTTCTTTCTTATCGCACTAAAAAGTATCAGTGACACATCTCAAAAATTATTTCGTCACTTTGACATAATTTTTGCACCGTTTTAAATTATCTGTTACATGAAGTATTATATATGAAAATGTGCGCAATTTATTTAGAATACAACTAAAAAATACTCATGATTGTAGCTTTTATTAGTTTTGAAATATTTCCATATAAATAACGATAATTGCTAAAATTTCAACCTTCGGTCAACTTTGACTCTACCGAAATGGTTGAAAAACACAATTGTAAGCTAAAACGCTTATATTTTAGTAATATTCAACTATCTACCTTAATTTTGCAGCAAATTGGAAGTCTCTAGCACAATATTTCGATTTATGGTGAATTTATGAAAAAACTTTTTCCTTACGTCCGCGCGGTAACTCTTCCAAAAAAAATCATACATGCGATTGTGGTAATGTTTGCACCATTTTAAAATTAGCCGTTACATAAAGTTTTATATATGGAAATGTGCACAATTTCATGCACAATACAACTAAAAACAACCCATGGTTGTAGCTTTTATCAGTTTTGAAATATTTTCATATAAAAAATAAGTGACAAATTTTCAACCTTCGGTCAATTTTGACTCTACCGAAATGGTCGAAAAACGCAATTGTAAGCTAAAACTCTTATATTTTAGTAATATTCAATCATTTACCTTCATTTTGTAACAAATTGGAAGTCTAGCACAATATTTCGATTTATGGTGAATTTATGAAAAAAAATAACATTTTCCGTACGTCCGCGCGGTAACTCTTCCGAAAAAATCATATGTGCGATTGTGGTAATGTTTGCACCATTTTAAATTAGCCGTTGCATAAAGTTTTATATATGAAAATGTAGAATACAACCAAAAATAATTGAAGGTTGTAGCTTTTCTCATTTTCGAAATATTTGCATATAAATCACGATAAATAGAAAAAAAACCACGTTCGGTCAACTTTGGCTCTACCGAAATGGTCGCCAAACGCAATTGTAAGCTAAAACTCTTATATTTTAGTAATATTCAATCATTTACCTTCATTTGGCAACAAATTGGAAGTCTCTAGCACAATATTTCGATTTATGGTGAATTTATGAAAAAAACTTTCCTTCCCTCCCCGCGCGGATCCTCCGCCATAAGTCTCCGAAAGGCATACATCGCATTCTCGGAAAATTTGCTCCGTTTCATATTAGGCATTTCATAGAGTTTTATATATGAAAATGTGTGAAATTTCATGTAGAATAAGAGGAAAAATATTTGAAGGTTGTAGCTTTTATAATTTCCGAAATAATTGCATATAAAACAAAATTTTAAAAAAAATTTCGACATTTGGTCAACTTTAACTCGTCCGAAATGGTCGAAAACTGCAATTGTAAGCTAAAAATCTTACAGTATCGTAATATTCCATCATTTAACTTCATCTTGAAACAGATTTGAAGTCTCTATAACAATATTTAGATTTATGGTGAATTTTAAAAAAAAATATTTTTTTACGTCCGCGCATTACGAATTCATGCATCATGTTGTGATAATATTTTCTCAGTGTTGCTTTTATCGTTTTACAATGTGTTATATACCAAAATGATCGCAATTTAGTGTACATTACAACGAAAAAAAGTAACTTGTTACCTTTAACCGTTTTGCGCACAGCGCGATTTGAATACAATTATATATGAAATTTTGTTTTTGCGCTATCATAATAGTTGCATTATTTATATATGATAATGATAATTTTTTCATTCGATGGTTGCATACTAAACTTCAGCCAATGACAAAAAAGGAGCCAAAAATGAACTCTTAATCTTCAAAACTAAGCGCGCTGTGTTTTTTTGATAAAAATATTTTTTCCGCTTCCGCGCTCACTCCGAAACACCTCCGGCACACGGGAGACAATTTTTTTTTTTACCGCTTCGGCGTTTAAGGGTTAATTTATTTGTAGATATTACCTGTTCTTTGAGGAATAAAACAAGTTTTGATGTAGGAAATACCTGTTTTGATAGTTGCTGTTGAGTCCTCAAAGGAGTTACCCTCCATGGTGTGTGCCAGCACCCCATGGTGACTAGACTAATATCAAAGAAATGTCTTTTAACCTGGTCTTGCAGCCAGGTATTATGCCATAATGATAAACACTATGACAAGTGATAGAGTATAATGGACTCAAAGACAAAAAGGCATTTTATCTTGTCTACAGCGAAGCTGTACCCAATTTTCCTACGTCAAAACTGCAGAAGTGACTATTGTGCATGCACATCAGCCATCTTGTTTTATGATCGGGCTGGTTAAAAGAGCAAGAACTATTACTCTGTTGGCCGGTGCAGGATGAACCTTTACCCAAATCCCATGGTTCTTTGTCAGGGAAGTGGGAGGGTTTTGAGGACTCAACAGCGACCACCAAAAATAGGTTATCCTACGTTATATCTGGTTTTTGATAACGTAGTCGCTGATTTGTCCTCAAAAGGAGCATTACAAAGAAATTGACAGGTGACAAAAACCTGAAGCTCCCAAAATTTACATCTCAAGTGTCACAAAATTAAAACTATATAATTTCCGGTCCGAGATCAAGCCACAAGTTTCAGTAAAAAAGAGAACGAAACTAATCGACAAGATACACTTTTAGTGTAAAGTTCTATGATGACTTACCTAAGCATGCTGGGTATGGTTGCAATGTTGAAGCACCTCCTCCAGTGGTAGTCAACATACCCACCTGTTAGGAAAACCCCTGGTTTTCCGCTATAGCGTCTATGGGGTCAGGACTAACCATACCACCTACTGATACACAGTGTAGTCGAATTTGTTTCAGCTCATGGCAGTAGTGTTGTAAGAATACTGACTGTTGCCCACCCTGCAAATTCAGAAACCTCATTGAAAGATACATTTCTGATGAAGGCCAATGATGTACACTTACTTTTCTAATATCATGTGATCTAGGAAAGGAATGTGGCTTAGCCTTTTGAATGAGAGACACTAAAATTATTCTTAGCCCTTGTAGAGAGAGTGGTTTGTTCGTGCTAGTATGTAGAAAAATTGGACCTTCTGGGATGTTTGCTTGACCTCTAATTACAACTTTAGTTCATAAACTAAGCATACTGTTCTGTCTGGTAAATTGAGTTTTCTTTAGATAATTGTCATTCTTGGCCAGGAATGATGGACCAGGGGACAACAATAATTGATTATCAGCAGTTTGTGTGATATCTCATCCCCATCTAAGGGAGCCCAATTCACTAATGTGGACTTTTGATGCTATTGCTACCAGGAAGATTGCTTCAAGTGCTGGATGGTTTTGTCATTTCAAGAACCGCCATAATTTTCACAGTGTGAAAATTAGCGGTGAAGCAGTAAGTGCTGATGCCGACGGAGCAGCTAAGTTTAAGGATGCTTTTCACGAGATCATCGTTAATGAAGGGTACTTGCCAGAGCAAATCTTTAATGTCGATGAAACCGGACTTTATTGGAGGCGTATGCCAAAACGGTCCTACATCCATAAAGAAGCAACAGCGATGCCCGGGTTTAAGGCATACAAGGATCGACTGACTCTCTTGCTTGGGGGAAATGTGGCTGGGTATAAACTTGAGCCCTTTATGATTTATCACTCAGAAAAACACTGACAAGCATACACTTCTTGTGCATTACCATCATAATAAAAAAGCGTGGATGACAGCAATGCTGTTGGAAGACTGGTTCGTTCACTGCTTCCTTTTGGAAGTGGAAGATTATTGGAGGAAAAATAACATCCCCTTCAAAATTCTTCTGATTCTCAACAATGCTCCTGGCCACCCTCAACACATCGGCGATATTAACGAGATTGTAAAAGTTGTGTTTCTGCCACCAAACAACTTTTTACATACAACCCATGGATCAGGGTGGGTACTGTGGCTACGTTCAAGGTGTATTATCTTCGGAACGTGTTTGGCCAGGCTGTTCAGGCTACGGATAATCAGGAGAAAGATCTCAGAACTTTCTGGAAAGAATTTAGTGTTTTGAACTCCATTATGAACATTGGAAGGGCATGGAAGGAGGTAAAGAAAGTGTATGAATGGGGTCTGGAAAAATCTGCTAAAATTGTATGTGAACTCCTTTAAAGATTACGATCAGAATGAAGAAGTGGAAATCAATAAAAAGATCTTGATACTTGGGAACAGTTTAGATTTAGAAATTGATGAGGAAGATATCCAAGAACTTATAGATGTGCAAGATGTAGAGCTAACGGCAGAGGATTCAATTGCACTTACAGAAGAGAAAAAAAAAGCAGAAGAGGAAGAAGAAATAAAAGAAGAGCCGGAGCGAACATTTACGACTAAAAAAACTGGCAGAGGCATTTGCTTTATTTGAACAAGGACTGAAACTTTTAAGTGAAATGGATGGGGACGAGGAACGGTTTGCCAAAGTTCAGAGGGCTCCTCAAGACAATGTTGCATGTTACCGATTAATTTATGAAGAGTGAAAAAAACACACTGTGCAACCTACAATGGATTATTTCTTCAAGAGAACGACTCCAGTGCCTTCACCTTTCCCCCGCCCTACCCCCTCACTTGAGACTCGATCCTGTACGTTTCGGAACAGTTGTTTCCTCGAAATGCCTTAACTAACAGAAGAAGAAATTCTATCTGAAGAGGAGCGAATTGATGATCCTGCTGCTTTATCATCCTCCTCCTCTTCCGATCTTTAGTTTTATGTAGCCATGAACAGCCTGACGCCGATCACGTATGCCGACAACGGACCGAATCTTGGTGAGTACCCTTTACACTACAGTCTGATTCTTGTTCTTATTATTAAATTTCTTTTTATACTTCTCATAAGTTCAATCTGCATTGAACCACCCGAATTAGCTGATATTAATAATTACTATACCGTATATGTATATGTATACTGTGTAGTGTAGGCTAGGCTATACGTATTCGAGATATGATTTTTTTCAACTTACGATGGGTTTTTTGGAACCTAACCCCATCGTAAGTAGGAGAATACCTGTATTTTTGTCATTTGATTTTTCATCCCTTCTCAAACCCCCTTCCTATTGGGGCTGTTGTCAGACTTTGTCATTGGGAGGGTCACTATTCATCTCAGTGACCTCAAAAGTTATAGATTAGAAACTAATAACTATAGTTTTTGGTTATTTTTAGATGTCACCACCCTTCCTAGCCCCTCTTCCTATCAGGGCTAAACTTAGACTTTAAGGACATCAGGAGTCACTGTTAATCTCAGCAACTTTGAAAACTATAAATTGGACTCTAATACAGGCAGCCCCCAGTTACCGTTGGTATCGGTTACAGGCATTTCGGTTTTACGGCGCTTGTTCAATATATTCATAACTTGGTTTTCCCCTCCATAGGGTTTATATCACTGTTGTCTGGTTATCGGCGGCTTAGCCAAAGTGCTGAGACCTCTCATAAAATACAAAAATAATGAGTATGCATCTTTTCCTTGGCTTTTAAAAAAGTTACCCTTTACTTTGCTGTATCCAATAATACTGTATGTAGTCTTGTGTTGCTTTTGTATTATAAAATACAAACAAACCGATCATGTTTTGTTTTGGAAAGTCAGCTGATGGAGCTAAGTTTATTTCGCTGCATTTAATTCAATTCAGAGCGATAACTATTTATATGGGTCAAGGTTATGTTTTATTATGTGAAGTGTTTTAAAGTTGAGATATAACTTGAATACGTCTTCTTGTGAAGTAGATTTAGTAGTTATTTATTTATTTATTTATTTATTTATTTTTTTCCGTTAATAGATGGCGCCGGGAGCATGCATTTTTGTGTAAAAAAAATTAGCAGGTCAATTTCACTATTTTTACCCTATTTCATCATAATACGGGCTTTATGCATTTATCTTTTATTGGCCTGAAAACAACAGTAAAATCTGTTCTTTCATGCCCAGCCTTTTTTATTAATATACTTGTTCTCCACTATAATTTGCGGTCGAGTTTCATCCATGTTACTGATGCATGATAATTAGCAGTGTGAACCTTGTTTTCTCAGCTTCAGCTACAAATGCAGTTTAAATTTATCAGTACTATATTTCCATGCTGGTGTTTTCTCCATAGCAAATAAATGTATAATATAAAAATATATCAGTCCAATTCTACTTAATTAATGCCATTGGTAGCAAAATTATGGTAATTATTTACTATTGTATAATGGCTGAAGTGCTATCAAACAAATGTTATCAGATTCAGTTTGGTTGTTATAGCAAAACGACTGTTTTCATTCAGTTGTTTATGGCTGTAGCATTTAAGCAACGATTATTATGTTATTAACGATAATTATGTTGTTCTCTTATGCTTTTTTAACTTGCAGTGCTCCCTTGGTTTTACGCATTTCACATTTAAGCGGTCCACTTTGTCACAGATTTTTGTGACATCGTTCACTTTTCCACGAGGAACTTTCACTAATTTGCTGGTTTTTTTCTGTTGACCCTATATTGTAACGTATTAATATTTTTTCATATTTGTGTATGTGCCTAATACTAATTTTTTATGGTAAAAATGATTTACAGCATTCTTATAATATTGTTATGCACCTATTAACCCTTTAACGCCGATTGGACGTATTAAACGTCGACATAAATTGTCTGTCGGGTGCCGATTGGACGTATGGTACGTCGATAAAAAAAGTTTTTTTAAAAATTTGCAGAAAAATACTTATGAGGCCTACCAGGTGAAAACTTTTGAATCACGCGCCTTGGGGGATGCTGGGAGCTCACGGATCAAGGCGTTGTTTTGTTTACAATCGTTATGCAGGCGCGCAAGCGCGAATTTCTTTCTTATCGCACTAAAAAGTATCAGTGACACATCTCAGAAATTATTTCGTCACTTTGACATAATTTTTGCACCATTTTACATATGAAAATGTGCGCAATTTCATGTAGCATACAAAACAAAAATACTCATGATTGTAGCTTTTATCAGTTTTGAAATATTTTCATATAATAATGATAAGTGCCAAAATTTCAACCTTCGGTCAACTTTGACTACCGAAATGGTCGAAAAACGCAATTGTAAGCTAAAACTCTTATATTCTAGTAATATTCAATCATTTACCTTCATTTTTGTACATGCAACTTCCCCGGCAGATAAATACTTAGCTATAGTCTCCGACCTCCCGACAGAATTCAAAACTCGCGGCACACGTGACAGGTAGGTCAGGTGATCAGCCCACTCCCGCCGCTGGGTGGCGGGACTAGAAACCATTCCCGTTTTCTAATCAGATTTTCTCTGTCGCCGGTTCCGACAACATTGTTGTTGGTTCCTCCTGCATTGAAATTCTTTCTCGCTTACTGAGGATTTTCTGGTTGACCTTTGGTGACGTATTTGATCTTTAGCTTTGGCATACGCTTTTTGTGGACCGCTTTTTGGATATTGATTTGGATTTTTCTTAAGAATGTCTGACGTGACACCTGTGTTTAGGGTGTGTGTGAAAGAGGAATGTAAGGTGAGGCTACCGAAAGCTTCGGTAGACCCTCACACTGTTTGTGTAAAATGTCGGGGGAATGTTTGTTCAGTAGCTAACACCTGTGTAGAGTGTGAAAGTCTGACTGAAATAGAATGGAAGAATTTGGCTGCATATATCAGAAAGTTGGAGAAAGATAGAGTCAGGAAGGCTTCCGTCAGAAGCTCTAGTAGGTCCTGCTCAATTGATCAGGAAGTAGCTCCTAACTCTTATGTAGATTCTCCTGCCTCTAATATGGTTTCAGCCCCTTCCCCCCGCAGCGAACCCGTGGATTCGTCTTCGGAGATGGCTGCAATGAAAGCCTCGATCCGAAGCTTGCAATCGCAGCTACGAGCAATGAAGGAAAAAGGTAAGGACAGTGATGTGTGCAGTGTCCCCAGTGCAGTGGAGGGGGCATCTGTGACCGACTCCGCATTGCCCCTAGGCCTAGACCGCTTCCAAACTCCCAAGACCAGGGGAGGAGGAATGTTGACAGCCGCATGGAGGATGTAGAGTATCCCCAACGGTCAAGCGTCCCTTCGGCAGAACCTGTAGACTCTTCCCAGGCTGCCATGGATAGTTACAGAAAAAGCATCCTACGGAAGTGCTTTTCGGACTCCGATTCGTCCTCGCCTAGGCGCGGGTGGAGTTCCTTGTCCAAGTCTCGCCCTCTCAAGAGAACCTGGAAGCCTCCTGGAGGAGACGCTTTGGACTCCAGCCCTGAGCCCTTCCCGGAGTATTCTCCTTCACAGAAGAAGAGAGCTCTAAGATCTCCTGACTCCTCTCCGGAAGGAGTTAGTTCGACGACGAAGAAGTTCCTAGTTGGCCTCCAAGAGCAGTTGTCCGCTCTGGTAAGCTCGCTGTCGAAGGGGCGCATCTCGAAAGAAGGATGTCTCCCTTCCGATCAAGAGCTCTCTTAAGAGATCGGCTTCTAGCCTTTGCTCTGGCTCAGGCAGACGCCCTTCTCCTGAAAGGCACTCTTCCCCAGCAAAGCCTTCGGCTTCTTATGCCTCCTCTCATCACGGCCGTACGTCTTCTCCTGTCAGGCCCTCTTCTGTTCGCAAGCACCTCTCCTCGTGCGACCTTCTAGGAGAGTGTCGCGGGGAGCAAGCTCCTCTCCTGACAGGCGCCAGGAGCCTGAGAGCCTCCTGGATTCAGATGTTTCCCGTGCTCCCCGTGAGCGTCTTGATTCTTCCAGACTGCCTGTGAGGGACGCAAGCTCCTCTCCTGGCAGGCGCCAGGAGCAGCATAACTTCCCTGGAAGTAGCAGACCCCGTTCTCCTTCCGGGCGCTCTGCAAGGGATGGACGCTCCTCTCCTTGCAAGCGCCTAGAGCCTGAGAGGCTCCCCAATCCTAGTAGGAATAGAGGGAATAGTAGGCCTTCCAGGCGTCCTAAAAGGGACTCAAGTGCCTCTCCTAGCAGGTGCCAGGATCTTGGCAGGTGCATCTCCCCATCCAGGCTCCCTCTTAAGGACGCAAGCTCCTCTCCTGGCTGGCGCTGAGATCAAGGCAACCGCCTTTCTCCTTACAGGGGCATGTCGCCTCCCAGGCGCCCCCACCGGGACGCAAGCGCCTCTCCTGGCAGGCGCCAAGATACGGACATGAGCCCTGAACTCAGTAGGCGCCCTACTCCTGTCAGGCGCACTTTCAAGGATGCAAGCACCTCTCCTGGCTGGCACCAGGACCCTGAGAAGCTCCAGGATCCTCTCAGAACCAAGGATGGTAGCAGGCGCCGTACTCCTGCTAAGCTCCAGCAAGTGGAGACTCGTTCTTCTCCTAACAGAGCACTCATTGGGAAGAGACTCTGTTCTCCTGCTAAGAATTCGGCTAGGGAGAAAAGCGCCTCTCCTTCTAAGAGCCTTTTGCCTAGAAAGCCCTCTTCTCCAGCAGCGGCTATAGAGGAAGTTTCAGAGGAGGAATCCCCTAAGGACGCGGGGGTCTCTGGTTATATGAGACTAGTGTCTCTCCTCCTGCAAGAGTTCGGAGATTCTCTTCGCCCGGCTGACCCTCCTTCCCCAGGATCTTTGCTTTCAAGCACTAAGCTGTCAAAGTCCCCCTCCTTCGTCAGGATGCGCCCTACTCTTTCTATGAGAAAAGCTATTAAAGGGTTAGAGAGCTGGCTTCTTTCCAAGAAAGAAGCAGGGAAGACGGTTTTTTCCTTGTCACCGTCCAAGCTTGCTGGAAAACCAGGCATATGGTACGACACCAAAGAGTCCATGGGATTGGGACAGCCTTCTTCTGCTGATGCAGATTTCTCCTCTCTCGTAGACTCGTCAAGGAGGCGCTCTCTTCTGTCTGCGAAGGCTTCTTGGGGGATGTGTGAGATGGACCATCTCCTCAAGGGCCTCTTTCGCACCCTCGAAGTCTTGAACTTTATGGATTGGGCTCTAGGAGCTCTGGCCAAGAGGGCACAGGAGCCTGACTTCGTGAACATGGAGGAACTAGCCAGCGTATTGCCGTGTTTAGACAAAGCGGTGATGGATGGGTCCACCGAGATCGCCTCCCTCTTCGGATCGGGCATCCTTAAGAAGAGGGCTGTGTACAGCTCCTTCTTAGCCAAGTCCGTGTCTCCTCTACAGAGATCCGCTCTTTTGTACTCGCCCCTGTCGAGTCACCTCTTCCCGCAAGAGATAGTAAAAGATATTTCGAGGTCCTTATCTAAAAAGGCCACTCAAGATCTTCTGGCTCAATCGGCCAAAAGATTGAAGCCGGCGGTCCCGGTGACCAAGAGGGAGAAGGCTCCCTTCCAACAGACCTTTCGAGGAAGGTCCGCCCCTAGAGCCTCTCTTAGGAGCAGACGATCAGAGAAGAGAGGAAGGTCTTCGAGAAGATCTTTCGCTAAGAGCCAGTGAGACAGGAGTCCTCCAGACAAAAGTAGGTGCCAGACTTTTAAAGTTCCACAAAGTCTGGGCACAGAAAGGGGCGGACGCCTGGTCCCTCTCTATCCTCGAGAGAGGATATCTGATCCCCTTCAGGGAGAAACCTCCCTTGACGACAACTCCAAGGGAGTTAACAGCGAAATACAAAGATCCGGTAAGGAACCAAGCCCTTCAACATCTGGTGAGCCAGATGCTGGACAAGGAGGCAATAGAAGAAGTACAAGAGGTCCATTCCCCAGGGTTTTACAACCGCCTGTTTTTGGTACCAAAAAACTCAGGAGGGTGGAGACCGGTCTTGGATGTGAGCGCTCTGAACTTTTTCGTAACAAAGAAGAAGTTCGCGATGGAAACGACATCCTCTGTCCTAGCAGCTCTTCGTCCAGGGGACTGGATGGTGTCCCTGGACCTTCAGGATGCATATTTCCACGTTCCAATCCACCCTTCTTCCAGGATATACCTGAGGTTCATGGTACGAGGAAAAGTATTCCAGTTTCGTGCTCTGTGCTTCGGGCTTTCGACGGCCCCGCAAGTGTTCACAGGCCTGATGAAAAATGTAGCACATTGGCTACATCTGGAAGGAGTTCGGATCTCATTGTACCTAGACGACTGGCTGATTCAGGCCCCAGTCGGAAGTTCGCTGTCTGGAGGACTTGATTTTGACTCTGAAGTTGACCCAGTCCTTAGGACTGTTAGTAAACCTAGAGAAGTCCCAGATTCTCTGGGTTTTCAAGTATTTCCGTCCCAGGAAAGACGAGATGGCTCCTTGCAAAAAGTAGCAGCTTTCCTAGAGAAAGAACGATGTTCCACGAGGGACTGGATGAGTCTGCTGGGGACCCTTTCCTCGATGGAACAGTTCATTTCTCTGGGAATGCTTCACCTAAGGCCCCTGCAATTTTGCCTGAGGGAGAATTGGGATCAGAAGTCCCAAAAATTGTCAGACTCCTTCCTTCGCTCAGAGAAGATAAAGGAGAATCTCCGTTGGTGGTTGAACCCGCACAGGCTCAACGAAAGCGTGTCCCTTCATGCTCCGAGCCCTCGCCTAGTGTTATTTTCAGACGCCTCAGAGTCGGGCTAGGGAGCCACTCTAGGCGCGAGAGAAGTGTCAGGCACCTGGAGAGGGGAACAATTGTCCTGGCACATCAACCTAAAGGAGTTGGCAGCAGTTCATCTGGCACTCCTGCACTTCAAGGCTCAGATCTCGGGATCGGTGTTGCAGGTCAACGCCAACGACACCACAGCCCTAGCTTACATCAGGAAGCAAGGAGGAACTCACTCCTTCTCCCTTTACGAGAAAGCAAGGGAGTTACTGCTTTGGGCCAAAGAGCGAAACATCACTCTCCTAACAAGGTTTATACAAGGAGAAAGGAATGTGAGGGCCGATCTTCTGAGCAGGAAAGAGCAAGTCCTTCCTACGGAATAGACCCTGCATCCAGAGGTCTGCAACAGACTTTGGAACCTCTGGGAAAGACCGAACGTAGACCTGTTCGCCACACATTGGAACGCAAGGCTGGAAAACTACTGCTCCCCAATCTCAGACCCAAGGGTGGTAGCAGTGGACAGCCTCCTTCTCAGTTGGTCGGGGATAGACGGGTATGTTTTTCCCCCATTCAAGATCCTAGGGGAAGTGGTGAGAAAGTTTGTAGCAGCAGAAGGAGCAAAACTGACTCTGATCGCCCCGCTCTGGCCAGCTCAAAACTGGTACACAGAGGTACTGGAATGGATGATAAATTTTCCGAGATCGCTTCCACTCAGGAGCGATCTTCTCAAACAGCCCCACTTCGACAGATACCACAAAAACCTCCCCGTTCTCAGTCTGACTGCCTTCCGACTATCGAAGGACTTGTCAGAGCGAGGGGTTTTTCACGCGGAGTTGCAAAGGCGATTGCAAGAGCAAGGAGAGCCTCTACCATTCGAGTTTACCAGTCGAAGTGAGAGGTGTTTCGAAGATGGAGCAGAGCTCATAAGATATCCTCGTCCAGTACCTCTGTGACAGACATAGCCGACTTCCTCCTTTACTTGAGAGAGAATTGTAACCTGGCCGTCTCCACAATTAAAGGATATAGAAGCATGCTTTCCTCAGTCTTCAGGCATAGAGGCCTAAATATTGCAGAAGACAAAGACCTCCATGAATTAATCAGGTCCTTCGATACCTCAAAAACCAAGAATATTAGACCACCCAGTTGGAACCTGGATGTGGTTCTAAGATATTTAATGTCCCCCAGATTTGAACCTCCACATACAGCTTCTTTCAGAGACCTGACCAGGAAGTCGTCGTTTCTTTTCACTTTAGCCTCAGCCAAGAGGGTAAGTGAACTCCAAGCTTTGGAAGACACAGTTGGCTTCAGGAAGGACTCAGCAATCTGTTCCTTCAAGCCCCTTTTCCTCGCTAAGAACGAAAACCCTTCGAAACCTTGGCCGAGAACTTTCGAGGTTAAGGGACTTTCTTCACTGGCAGGAAGAGAACTAGAGAGGACTCTGTGTCCAGTCAGGATCCTCAAGTTCTACCTGGAGAGGAAGAGAAAACTGGGAGGTAACAAGGAAAGTTTATGGTGCTCGGTTAGAGATCCTAAGAGATCCATCTCTAAAAATGCTCAGGCTTTCTTTATCAAGGACGTAATCAGAGAAGCCCACTTAGCCTGTGAAGACGAGCACCTCAAGCTCCTAAGAGTTAAAGCTCATGAGGTGAGAGCCATCGCTACCTCTTTGGCTTTCCATAAGAACTTGTCTCTCCAGACTCTCGTCGAGTCTACATACTGGAGATGCAACTCGGTGTTCGCATCCCATTATTTAAGATACATTCGAGTAACATATGATAAGTGTTTCTCTATTGGAGCATACATATCTGCGGATTCGTTGCTGGGACAGGGAGCTGAAGCCAATCCTATTTGGTTTAGTTATGTTAGCGTTTTTAGTGATTTGTGATGTGTTTTTTAGGTTGTTTAGAAGAGGGTGCTGGAAGTGGACCCCTTTCAAATCTTAATTGCTAACATGTTAGCGTGGTCAGGTGGTCGGGATTGGTTGTTGTGCTCCTTGTAGTATCTTAGTACCTAAAGCTCTGTCATGTAAGAGGGTTAGCCCCCGTTGATACGATACAGGTGAAAGCTCTGCCATGTAAGTGGGTCAGCCCCCATTGGCACAATCCAAGACAAGGCTCTGTCAAGTAAGTGGGCCAGCCCCCATTGACAAGATCCAGAAGGGCTATCAGTCACAGGTCTCATCCTCTCTGAAGCTCTTGACGCAAGCAGACTCATAGACAGTATCCATGAAGTCTTCTGCCCATTCAGGTAGGAACCAAGGTTTTTTATTATACCTACAACATATGTTGTTTTCCTGTTTTTTATTATATATATTTAGTATGTAGCTGTCTCTTGCCCTCCTCCAAGGGTGCCAATCAGCTAAGTATATATCTGCCAGGGAAGTTGCATGTACAAAAATGATATTGTTATGATACAATAAAGTTTTGTACATACTTACCCGGCAGATATAGGGCCTGCCCAGCCTCCCCTCAGGAGACAGGTGGAAGAGAAAATCTGATTAGAAAACGGGAATGGTTCCTAGTCCCGCCACCCAGCGGCAGGAGTGGGCTGATCACCTGACCTACCTGTCGCGTGTGCCGCGAGTTTTGAATTCTGTCGGGACGTCGGAGACTATAGCTAAGTATATATCTGCCGGGTAAGTATGTACAAAACTTTATTGTATCATAACAATATCATTTTGCAACAAATTGGAAGTCTCTAGCACAATATTTCGATTTATGGTGAATTTATGAAAAAAACTTTTTCCTTACGTCCGCGCAGTAACTCTTCCGAAAAAATCATAAATTTTTTCGTGTGATTGTCGTAATGTTTGCACCATTTTAAATTAGCCGTTACATAAAGTTTTATATATGGAAATGTGTGCAATTTCATGCACAATACAACTAAAAATAACCCATAGCTGTAGCTTTTATCAGTTTTGAAATATTTTCATATAAATAATGATAAGTGCCAAAATTTCAACCTACTGTCAAATTTGACTACCGAAATGGTTGAAAAACGCAATTTTTAAGCTAAAACTCTTATATTCTAGTAATATTCAATCATTTACCTTCATTTTGCAACAAATTGGAAGTCTCTAGCACAATATTTCGATTTATGGTGAATTTATGAAAAAAAAAAAAAAAAAAAAATTTTCCTTACGTCCGCGCGGTAACTTCCGAAAAAAATAAGAAATTTTTTCGTCCGATTGTCGTAATGTTTGCACCATCTTAAATTAGCCGTCACATAAAGTTTTATATATGAAAATGTGCGCAATTTCATGTACAATACAACCAAAAATAATTGAAGGTTGTAGCTTTTCTCATTTTCGAAATATTTGCATATAAATCACGATAAATAGAAAAAAAACCACGTTCGGTCAATTTTGACTCTACCAAAATGGTCGAAAAATGCAATTGTAAGCTAAAACTTTTACAGTCTAGTAATATTCAGTTATTTATCTTCATTTTGAAACAAATTCGAAGTCTCTATCACAATATTTAGATTTATGGTGAATTAAAAAAAAAATCCTTCCCTCTGCGCACGGATTCTCCACCGCAAATCTCCGAAATGCGTACGTCACATTCTCGTAATATTTGCTCCATTTCATATTAGGCGTTTTATAGAGTTTTAAATATGAGAATGTGTGCAATTTCATGTAGAATACAACAATAAATAATTGAAGGTTGTAGCTTTTCTCATTTTTGAAATATTTGCATATAAAAAAATATATAAAAAAATTCGACATTCGGTCAACTTAAATCGTCCGAAATGGTCAAAAACTGCAATTGTAAGCTAAAACTCTTACAGTATAATAATATTCAATCATTTATCTTCATTTTGAAACAAATTGGAAGTCTCTAGAACAATATTTAGATTTATGGTGAATTTTTGAAAAAAACATTTTTTTACGTCGGCACGTTACGAATTCATGCATCATTTTGTGATAATATTTTCTCTGTGTTGCTTTGGTCGTTTTACAATCTGTTATATACCTAAATGATCACAATTTAGTGTTCAATACAACAATAAAGAAATTAACTTGTTAGCTTTAACCGTTTTGCTCACAGTGCAATTTGAATACAATTATATATGAAATTTTGTTTTCGCGCTATCATATATCGCATTATTTATATATGATAATGATATTTTTTTTCATTTCTGATAGTTGCATACTAAACTTCAAGCAAAGACAAAAAAAGGAGCCAAAAATGAACTCTTAATCTTGAAAACTAAGCGCGCTGTGATTTTTTGACAAAAAAAATTTTTCCGCTTTGGCGCTCACTCCGAGACCCCCACGGCATACGGGAGACGATTTTTATTATACCCTTCGGCGTTAAAGGGTTAAACTCATTCTAATCATTGACAAAATGATTGTTGTCTACTCCAGCAATTCAATCTCGTTCTTACATAAGGAGGTACTGCACAAATCAAAGAAATTTGCTCAGGCATGCAGAGAAATGTCATTCTTCTGCCACAGTTTGTCTCAGGAAGAAACACAAAGCTTGTTATTGCAGACCAACACAAAATGGTTTTCATCTGCAACTATGTCAGAAGTTGTAATCCCCTTAGGGGAGCCCTGAATAATGACCAGTTTGCAACTGCCCAAAACATGAAGCACCCAGTTTACTGTGCTCCATGCCAGGATCTTTTGCATGGTTAGTTGATGCTTTCTTCGAGATTGGTCGAATCTAGACCCTTATGCTTTTCCTCCACTTAAAAACGGTTTCCACAGCTTCTTGGTGGTAGAAGTTCTTCACTTTCTGTCAGTGAGGAAATTTGTTAGACATCTACATTTGAGAAAATTCTATCAAAACTTCTGTATGCTTTATCTGACCCCATAGAAACAACAGTGGCCATATATTGATCTTAATGTTTGTCCTGAGGGATTTCCAGTGACTGTACCTGTTTAAATTACCTGATAAAAATTCTTTTGGTATCTCAGGTTTACAAAGCACTTTCTGTTCCAGGGCTTAAAATACTTGCACAGTATATTATTGCTTTGTGTTGTTTTCAGTTTTGGAACATACTAACTTCAATATTGCTCAAGACTTTGGATGAGGTCTTGTAATCATCTTTTGAATTGGAAGCCCCAAAATTTTCCTGTCATAATTTTTTATGGAATGTGACAATACTCCACTTTTAGCCTTCGGAGAAAGCTTTCTTTAGGAATTTAACTTTCTAAACACTTTTCCTTTTAGCTATTGCTACAACAGTTTATTCGTGAGCTTCAAGCCCTTTCATATAAAGCTTTGAATGGGTCCATTGTTTTGGGCTAAAAACATCCAGATTTATGATGGTGCCTAATTAAATCCTTTTGTAGGTAGCGAAGAGGAAGCTTTGCTATGTCCAGTTATAGTTCCTCAAGCTTTTATCTAGAAAGACCAAATCCTTGAAGAAGGGGCTGGTTTTAGAATTATTGTGTGTTGTTAGGAGCACAAACCCTCCCATATTCAAGAATGCTGTCTTTTTCTACTTTGCATAATTAAGTCAGCACATGTAGAATAAAATTCTGATCATTTGCCATTACAGTAGTACCTCGAGATACGAAAGGCTCAACTTACGAAAAATCCAAGTTACGAAAGCAAAGACGAAAAATTTTACTGCTCTACATACGAAAAGTTTTCAAGATACGAAAGGTTTCTGAAAGTCCGAGATTCGCCCCATAACAATTTTGAAACTCGCGCCGCACGCCGCCATCTTAGTTATCGTAGACTCGCCACCATCCTCCTGCTCTCCCATTGGTTCCTGATGCTAGCCAAGCCATGAGATCCTTCTCTCTGATTGGACAGCATCCCTCCCATCATGCATCTTCTATACGTACGTGTTGGCGTGCCTTAGCTCGGCCACTTCGCACCCGAAACTTTACCGTACGCATTCGGCATTCGTTCGCTCCAACGATTTCGTTTAGTAACGTAAATTCGTTAGTGATTTCGTTGCAGTACATATTATCGTGTTGTGCGAAGACTGTATTATTACGTATTTGTGTAACTTTACGTAAATTAACGTAGTCATGGGTCCCAAGAAAGTTGAAATTCACGGAAAGAAGTGCATGCTGTCTCTGGAGACAAAGATGGAGATCATAAAGAAGTACAAAGCTGGTATGCGATTGAGTGTGATCGCAAAGGAATACGGCCGTAATCCGTCGACAATAGGCACCATCCTTAAACAGAAGGATGCCATCAAAGCAACTACACCATCGAAGGGCATCACTATTTTGTCCAGCAAGAGGAGCCATGTGCACGACGAGATGGAACGGCTCCTCGTCTGGATAAAAGACAAAGAAATCGCTGGCGATACAGTAACGGAGACGGCAATCGCTCACAAGGCCAGTGCTATTTTCGGCGATTTGATTGGGCAGGCGGAAGACGACGGAGGGGAAGGGACTTCAACGCAAACCCCAGAGTTCAAGGCTTCGCATGGCTGGTTCGAGAAATTCCATAAACGGACTGACATCCATTCGGTGGTGCGTCATGGGGAGGCTGCCAGCTCGGACACGAAAGCGGCCAAAGCATTTAAGAAGACTTTCGACGAGATGATGACCAAGGAAGGCTACAGTTCTCAGCAGGTTTTCAACTGTGATGAGACTGGCCTTTTTTGGAAAAAAAAATGCCTCGTCGGACGTACATCACGGAGGAAGAGAAGAAGCTACCCGGGCATAAGCCTATGAAAGACAGGCTTACGCTCGCACTTTGTTCGAACGCCAGTGGGGATTGCAAGGTGAAGCCCCTACTGGTGTATCACTCCGAGACTCCTTGAGCCTTCAAGGCCCACAAAGTGTTGAAGGAGAAGCTTCCAGTGATGTGGAGGGCTAATGCAAAAGCCTGGGTAACGAGGCTTTTGTTCACCGAGTGGGTAAATCTGTGTTTCGGCCCGACTGTGAAGAGTTTTTTGCAAGAGAAGCGCCTCCCCCTGAAATGTCTGCTGGTGTTGGACAATGCCCCTCCCCACCCCCACCCTCCTGGCCTCGAGGAAGATATCCTAGCAGAGTATTCCTTCGTTAAGATTCTTTTTCTTCCGCCCAACACCCCCCCTCTCCTCCAGCCCATGGACCAGCAAGTGATAGCGAACTTTAAGAAGCTGTACACGAAACATCTTTTCAAAAGATGTTTCGACATCACCGATACCACAAACCTCACCTTGCGTGAATTTTGGAAGGAGCATTTTGACATCGTCATATGCATCCGACTCATCGACCAAGCATGGCAGGAGGTTTCGAGGCGAACCTTGAATTCCTCGTGGAGGAAACTGGCCCGATGCCGTATCCGACCGAGACTTCGAGGGATTCGACGTGGGCGAAGCTGGTGCTGCTGAGTCCGAAACAGTTGACGATCCCGAAACTGTTTTGGAACCAGATCTTGACGAGATCGTTGCACTCTGCAAGTCCATGGGGCTGGTCGTTGACGAGGGCGACATCAACGACCTTCTCGAGGAGCACCAAGAGGAGCTTACGACGGATGACCTGAAGGAGTTGGAGGCCATGCAACATAACGTCGTTCAAGAGGAGTTCTCCAGCAGCGGCGATGAAGAGGAGGAGCCTATGACAACGGCAGAAATTAAGGAGGTCTTGAGCCGCTTTTCATAAAGTGCAATCGTTCATAGAAAAAAGACACTCGAAAAGGCTCACACAGGTCGTATGCTTGGCGACAGTTCGATGACGTTTGCCTGAGTCGTTTCAGGAACATTGTCAAAAGCAGGCAGAAGCAATCTTCCTTGGATAGTTATTTTTTAAAGAGGCCTTCAGCATTAGCAGGAGTAAGCAAAAAGGAAGAACCGAGTGATAAAAAACAGAAAGTTGAAAGCAAAAAGGAAGAACCAAGTGATGAAAAACAGAACGTTGAAAGTGGTGATGAAGTTGAAATTCTGTAAAAAAAAAAAAAAAAAAAAAAAAAAAAAAAAAAAAAAAAAAAAAAAAAAAAAAAAAAAAAAAAAAAAAAAAAAAAAAAGTTAGAAATAAAAAAAATAAAAAAAATTAAAAATTACGTAATTTTTAGATTTTTGTAAGTTAAGTGTTACAGTTTTGTTAATGTTTTTCATAAATTTTATTTTTATAGTTTTCCTTAAATTTTTTATGTGTTTTCGTAAGTTAAGTGTACGTACGTACATACATTATCTGCCGTTTGTCCTCCTCCTCCTCCCTCCTCTGCCGCCACTTTCGGAGATAGCCTCACTCGAAAGGTAAGCTTCGACATTTTACGTTACAGTAATAATATTTCTTGTACACTAATTATACACTTTATTTACAAGTTTGGATTTTTATTCTTAATTTAGGTATTGAATGGTCCAAATTGTTGTAGTATTTCATTGTTTATAGGTCAATTTAGCTTTATTATGAAATTTAATGGGGTGTTTTTGGAGGGCTTGGAACGGATTAGCCATTTTACATGCAAAATGTGTTCCAAGATACGAAAAACTCATTATACGAAGGCCGCCTCGGAACGGATTAATTTCGTATCTCGAGGTACTACTGTATTTGATGATAAAACATCACATTGTCTATACTGTAAGCATGTCTTTTAATTTACTTTTAAACCTTTCACTGGTTTTACCCTGCTTTGTTTACAAGGCATCAAATGTTTTATGAGAATTGTAAAGCCCTTAGTCCCATCATCATGTTACAGACAATTTTATCCTGAACCAAATACTGTATGAGAGAATCTTCCTTTCTCTCCTGTAGGTTATTAAGACTTACTATTGAGTTTGGGGAGCATGAAGGTACTCATTAGTGTATAGGAGGATACCTTGACATATGAAGGTAGTAGTTTTTTTAGTTCTGGACTATTGGTTATGGGCCCTGACTCTGGCACACGAATCACTAGTACTCTATGGGATGGAGTCCTTTTTCCTTATAAGGAACCCCTGACAGTTCTCGCTTCAAGGACCTTACACTCTGCTGTGGGGCTTCCATCTGGTGAGATTACTTACCAGGAGGATCAATACAACAAACAAGAATTTTCCCTAGCTGCACTAAACCCACCATCCTCATTCAGTGTGGTAGTCAGCTAACTTTAACAGTAGGTAAGATGCATCCCAAAATGTCATAATGTAAATATTTCAATGCTGCCTGGTGGAAAACAGGTGAAAGAATCCATCTGGGTCAGCCAAGTATTATTCAGTAGTTTTGTTTGACTGCTGAAGATGTAAGCTAACGCTATCAATAGTTTATTGTCCAAATAATGATGTTATCATAAAAATGTTCAAATTCCTGTCATTTGGAGGCTGTTTTTGTTTTAGGAAGGTAGTAGGATGAAGTTTCTTCACATTGTCAGTCAACAGCTATAAGCTCTTAGAATTTTGACATAAATTTGCATGGTATTAATTTTGTTTTATTACTGTAGTAATAATAAAGTAATATTACAGACTGAATATTTTAGTTAACTACAGTTAGCTTAACACACCTCTGCCCTACCCCATAGCTATAAGCTTCACACCTTCAGTGCACAGCCTCTCACCGGTGATAGGGCCCCCTATTGTATGAAAGATTTGTTTTTGTTAAGTCACTTCCGATTGGCATGTATATATTGTACACAAATTCTCAAACAAAAAAATCCTGGAACAAGAAGAACCAACTGAAGCAATAAAATGATACACCCCAAATGGGTATGTTAAAATCATCATCTGTTTACTGAAAATATTGGATGTGGGAATGATTTCATATATATATATCTCTTTGAGTCGTTACTTATTCATCAAAAGAGTGCAGTGCACCATAATGAAAGGCCAATGGAAATGTACTTGGGGAGTAGTTGAAATGTTAGACATTTTCTTCTTTATTTTTATCGGTTACATATTTAATGTAGGTATCATGAAAGTTGTGTGTGTAACATGCACAACTTCAGCTAATGTAATGCTTATAATTTGACTCACAAAAATATGAAGGGTTTTGTAATTTATAGAGCTTACAGTAACAAACAAACCATAATCTTAATATATTTCCCAACTCCAAATTCTGCTGGTTGGACTTCTTTGAAAGGTATTGACTATATGAGCAGCCGCACTTGAGCTCAAAATTTGACAGATATTAAACTTACAAGAAGTTGCAAGTAAGCTAGTGCCTTTCCCCTGTGCTATTAACTAACATCCACTCCAACAATCAAATTGTACCCACCTGTAGTTATATTATTTTGGTTGTTTAGTTTTTCTGTCAACTGGCACAGTGAGCACATCAGAAATAAGTCTTGAATCACTGTATCTTTTTCCAAAGTTACTTTTGAACTAAGTATTTTAATGTGATGTTTACAACTGTAGTATGCACTTATTTTACAAAAGATTTTGGATTACATTATAATGACAATGAGGAATTGGTACCCAAGTTAAAACTACTACTGCTCTTTTTTTTCCAGATGCTCCACCTACAAGAGCTTACTACAACATGTAAGTGATTTCCATGCAAAGGACCGTAAGGAAGATATTTGTGAACCCACTGTAAGTCATCTAGGTGAACCTTTCAAAAGTGTTACTGCCAATGAGTTTCAACCTGATAAGAGCGACAGTTTTGTATGCCCAGAATGTGGAGAAATTTTCAGTAGTGTGGAGAAGTTTTCTGCTCATGCAGAACAAAAAGGTCATGGGAGTCTTCATGGTTCTTGCTGGATTTGTGGTATTTGTGAAGCTGCTTTCTTTGAAGAGAATGAGTTGAATGAACACCTTGTTTTACATAGTGCAGTTGTTGATGATGTTCCAAGGTCGGATAACGAAGAACGCCCTGTAACCATTCTTAACCAAGAAACTACTAGTGATGTAAATAGATGTTTGGTATCTGTAGATGAAGTTTCCAAGAACAAATACACATCAAATGATAAAATTGAGCCAGACTCATCAGTATTGGACAGTGATCATTTGGTTCAATATGAACAGTTCAAAAATAATTTAAATTCAACCTATGAGGACTGAAATGAATGCTGTGTCATCAGTGTTACTAATGAAAAAGCTTGTGATGGACATCACTTTATTCGCAGGTTCAGAAACAGCTTGATCAGATGTTTGGAGACGCAGAGTGAGTGTTAGTTAGGCAAGCAATAAATTGTTATAAGTATATTGCACAGAAATTATATGATTTGATGCCCTTTACAGATCAGGCATTGTAATAAACTTGACTATTTTTATATTTGTAGAAGGTAAGAAGTAGTATATTTTTCCTTGATTTTGTGTTCATGAGTGAACTTAAACAGTATACAGTATCTCTGACTGTCAGATGTAGTTGATGAACTAGACTAGACAGAAATTGAGGAACTTAATGTGAGTTATGTAAAAAGCATTTATACACATTGTACAAGCAGAAGGTATTCCTTACATATGTAAAGTACTTCAAAAAATACAGTGTCAAAACAGAGGTTGTTATAACGTTATTAAAACCTAATCCATTGTTAACCCTTAACAGATTGATACCATTATATGAGTAACAATAACAGCTTTTGAGTGGTGGGCAGAGTCAGTCTTGGTTAGCATCAATATTACGCACCATCGATTTGGAGGAATTGGGTAGGAAAGAGGTTCCATTACTTGAATGGCCTATATATTTACTAAGGACAACTTTTACACTGGCTCATATCAATGACTGTAGGCGGTTAGTGAATATAATACGTGTATAATCTAAAAAAGTTACTGCATTTTCGATCTCAGTAGATTAACATAAATATTTTACAACAGATATATGCATTCAGAATTTGTTTCTGATTTTAGTTCTTATCTGTTATGATATTGTGTGAGCTGTAATTATAATTTTACAAAATAAAATGAAATAAATTTTTAGAAAAAGACATTTACTATATCTTAGTAAAACTTACTATTGTCTTGTATAAGAGGCCCAAAAAGGGTTCTTACACCTTGTGGATTTGCATGTCTTCCTCTTTCCACTGATGTGTTTTTTATATTAAATTGGCCAACCTCAAATTTTGCCCAGTCTTGGGTGCTGCTTATTTTTTTTTAGTCTGACTCTTAATTACAACTCAGACAATATCATAACAGATTAAGAACCAAAAAATCAGTAACAAAATTCTGAGTTATGATATTTTGTTTTTTGTAAAATATTTACATGAACTTACTGAGATCAATGAGGAATAAAAACTCTGGATTATACATCTCTATTTCTTTGCACTTTTCTTTGCAAATTAAAACAATTATAACTGATATACTATCATAAAGGATAAAAACTTAAACCAACAGCAACCCCTGGGAATATTTATGAGCAAATATATAAAAAGACATCATGTGAGAGAGAGAGAGCGCGCGCGCCAGTACATGCCCTCTTGTAGTCAAGTACTCAACTAACTCGTAAGACGCCTAGAATCGGCTAGCTGGGTCAGTCTAAAAGTTGCTGTTAGTAATAAATTAGGGCTATTGAAGTAATGGGGCCTCTTTGCCACCCAATTTCTCCAAATCGATGCCGCGTAATATTGATGCTCACCAGGAGATAATTTGTCAACCACTCAAAATCTGTTGTTGTTGCTCATATGAGGGTACCTGTCCAATAAGGGTTAATCAAAATCTTAAGTACTATATCTGAAGAATATTTATTTGTAAAGGCACCAGATTATGAAATGAGATTAAAGATAAACTTTTGTGGCTGAAATACAGTCCCAGTAATTAACAAGTGCTGGTGGTGGGAGCGCCTCCATTTCTTGAAATTTTTAAAATTTGTGGGTTATGAAATATATAACAAGGTAAATTACTGTTTTACAGATTTTTTAAAAACTATAAGAGATATGAAGATATGAGTGGGATAGATTGATGTACTAGAAGTTGATGAAGATCTAAATGTGCTCATGAATGAACTTTTTCAATTGGAATCACTAATAAAGAAAAGTGTATGAAAAACACCACTGCAGATATGATTTCAGTTGAAAGTGAAATGATAACCCACACAAAAACTAGACTGCTGTTCAGAATGTGGAATTGAGAATCAAGGTGTGAAGATTGGGAATTAAGGGTCATAGGTAATGTACCAACAAAAGATGACCTGACATTATTTGATATGTATAAAGACATTTTGTATATGTACTAAGACATTGAACAACAGTGTATGCAATTTAATAATCTGATGCCTTTTGTAGATATCAAGATGGCTTTGACAGTATCCATAGACCAATATTATGTAAGTTCTTACATTACTGTGTTATTCCCTTAAATATGTAAAGCTAATCAGAATGATCTATGAACGAATTTACAATAAATAGTGGGATGCTATAAAGGACAATTTGTTACCTTCATTATTGGCCCTTTTCAAAGATTTTATAATGAAACGTGGTTGCGATGGAAGAAAAGATCTAGATTGGATTACCAATAAAGTGATAAACATAGAATATGCAGATGATGCTGTCCTAACACCAAAAGTTTTGAAAAATTTGCTTTAGAGTGGATCATAAATCTTAAAAGAATGGACTCAAAATAAATCTGAGAAAAAGAAAAGTAAAGGGGATTGAATATGCATAAAGGGATGAAATATAGCAAATCTGTAAAGTAGTTGATTGTTTCTAACATACAAACCTGAAGTTCTTTACATAGGATGCAAGCTGGAAGAGCCATTTAACTTTCAGACAAGATTGTTATCTATCGACAGTGGCAAAGGTCCCCCCCTACCTGTCGGTATGCACTCCAATTTGCCTTCCATATTTGCTGAAACGACTGGTTGGTTCTATTCACCTGGTTTGTAAACCTTCCTGGTCTAGAAGAGCAGAGCAGGGTACCCCGTGCTTTCAGCATGTTGAGCATACAGGGTATTGTAACTGCTAGACTTCTGGGCATAAAGTAATAAGTTTGCTTTCATTACTTTGGCAAAGGCTGACAGAACAAGTATGTGTTGGAGACAATAAAAGATTCTATTAAAACCAACAGATTTGCTGCATACTCTCTCCCTCTCTCCCCTTGTAAAGGGGAGAGGGGACATGCATCCAGTCAATCTACAAACACTAAGACAATGGACAGGATATACTGTCATGCAACTCACCTGCAATGCACTTCCTTCCACCATGTACTGGCTTGCAACCTGACTCTGCCCTAAGCGAGTGGCGAGAGAAGGTGAAAAGGAAAGAGAGGAGACTAGTCACACTCGCACACTTTTCTTACTTACTGAATACCTTAGACAAGATGCTCCTATAGGGGAGCAGGGTGAACTACAAATGCACCCTTAGAGAGACACCTGATGCCCTTGAAGTCCAAGTTCGGCCCTGATAGGGAAGGGGTGACATGTAAAATTAAAAAAAGTGACAGATATTAGAGTCTAATCCATAGTTTTCGAGGTTGCTGACATGAATAGTGACACTCCTGATGTCCTCCAAGTCCAAGTTCAGCTCGATATGATGTGGCGAGGGTGTGAGAAGGGGTGAAAAATAAAATATAAAAAATTACAGATGTTAGTGTTTAAGTCAAGCCATAGTTTTCGAGGTCCCTGGGATGAATAGAGACTCCCAATGCCTTTAAGTCTGAGTTCGGCTTCAATAGGGAGGTGGGGTGAGAAGGGGTTGACATGTAAATATAGCCAAAAACAACAGATATTAGTGTGTAATCCATAGTTTTTGAGGTCACTGAGATGAATAGGGACACTCCTAATGCTCCTAAGTGCAAGTCCAGTCCCAATAGGAATTGGGGTGTGGAGGAGTGAGAAATGGTGAAATATTAAAGTAAAATATGCAAGGCAGTATGACTGTTTAGGGACTTTTGATGTAGCTGGTACTTCATTTTTTTTCTCAGGGTCCTTGCACCTTTTACCTCCTTGTTCTCACTTCCCCTCCCAACATTGGGGCTGCTCTCAGCCATTTTGGCCATTTTCTGTGCCATCTCACACACTTTCTCATCCATAGCCTCTATCCTTGTAACCAATCTATTTTCCCTTGCCTGGGCTTCTAACATATGCTTGAATGCTGATCATCATGTGCGTCGGCCTATCCCACCTCTCATTCCATCCTTACTCCCCTTCACCTGACCCAACACTGACCAATCCTGCTCCCTCTTACCATCTCCAATTATGTACCCCACTCTTACTTTCCTATCAAAGGCCTCACAATAGGTGCCAAATTATGAAAGAGGTGCTTTTGATGTGGACACAATTGGGGCAGTATGATGGGGAAAGATTTGGTGTTTATTTAATAAAACACTGATTTTCCTGAACCTAATTTATTTCCTTACAATGTCCGTAAAAATACCCCATAATTTTATCAACATTTCTTCCTATACCTAACTTAGCCTGAGTTAATATTATAGTTAATCAAAATTTATCCTAGATTTTCCCCCAACTATTGAAAGAATCTTAACCAATAAAAGAATCCCAATCTAATTCTTCAATATAAATTTGCAATCCTCTTGTCTTAATACTATCAAAAAAACCTCTCCTGATACTAAGGTTTTCCCCCAAATATGGTATTTGAGATCTTCAGATTGTACGTCGGCTTGCTCAGCATCAATCCGTACGCACGAAGTTGTCGATATCCCCCTTCCTACTGGAGAGATCAACACCTAGTATTTTGTTTCTTTCCAACTTCTGTCTAATTTTATTTGTGACAAGTGTATCGAGATCAACACCTTTTAGGGTTTAGCATCATTAATCCACAGTATCAACTACTGCACCTTTTATTGTTTCATCAGATGCTACAGCCTCAAGGCAGGCAAACTAAAACTCCAATGCAGACTTTTTATTGCTGTTCCTGTCGTTAGATAACTACAGTAAGGGAGGCCTTTTTGGACTGGAAGAAGAGCACCTGAAAACAAGTGTTTTGGTTCTTTTCTGCAATCTAGCAGTTCACGTCCTCTTCCTATGTTCCTTATTAGGGGTTGTGTGCCTTTCTCTATTTTTAACAACTCTTCTAACTGTCATACCCTTGCTTTTATTGCTTGTTCTCAGTTGTCACAAATGCAAGGATTTGTTTATATTTATTCCTTTTTAATTTATATGTATTGTATGCACCAATGTAAAGTAGTCTTTTTATTTTATAATGTAGATTGCAAATTCTCTGGATTCTTGTAGTCTCAGGATGCTTAGAAAGAAACACAGCAAAGTGTTTTTCCTTACTTCATTCACACTGAGTAAAAAGATACAAATTTAGTTTGTTTTGAAACAGAGGTGAAGTCTTGATGTTTGAGCCTTCTCTGCTTCTCAGTAGACATCCTCCAAAGAGATGGAAATCTAAAAGTGGGAAAGTCTTATTTTGTTGCTAGTGGTGAAACTACTTTAGGTGCAGGAGGTGCAATGCACCAGGGGGGCCCCACTGTGATTGGGGGCCCATGTGGCCCCATCATAATGTCTTTAGTAGATTGATTTCTTAATATATTTGTAAATATGTTTATGTAATAGAAATAATGAAAATATAAATGATGATCATAGTAATAGCTTTTATTCTTATCTGTACTATAGTATCATCATTATCATTATTACAACTACAATTAGTATTATTATTATTAGCAATAGTATTAGTAACTACTAATAATAATGATAACAATACTAATAATATATCGAAGGTAGGAGACCCTCTCTCAGATGTTTTATTAAAGAGGATGGCAGCATCAGTGGAATTGATTTTCTATAATGTCTTTTCTGGGTGGCTCAGCTCGTGTCGGCCTATGAAAGTAATCCTTAACATCATCTTTCTAGGTAAAATTATCCTAAAATTACCAGAGAAAAAACAAAATTAAGAAAATGTCAGTAAGACTGACTCGCTCACTCTTAAAAAGAAGTGTCGGTATGATATAGGGGCGAGTGTGGAACACTACCACGAGACAAACACCAATTAGAACTTCCTATCAGAATCCCCTAAGAGAGAGCCGATCCAACGGGCGATGCAGCCTCTACTACTACTACTAGAGGACGCCACGGACAGCAGCGCCCCTAGCGGACATCCTTAAATTTTAGCGCCAGCGTCTAGACGCAGATTTTACTTGTGCTATATTTCCTCAGGATTTATCTCGTATTCTACGATGGAACGCTCAGCAATTGCCACGGCTAAGTTAAGTAACTCATAAGTAATATTTTATCACAGTTTTTATCTTCCGGGTACCAGTATTTTCCTTTTATAGGTCATATACGGTTCCCCGGTTGTCTCGTGGCGGCCATGCGCCTCGTAAGAATTCCCGGTACTTCCATACTGGACTTCTTATACTTATGGGCTTACTTATCACGTTCATTGTTTTACATCGAGTTTTAGCTTGTTAGCCCTCTTACCATTCTCTTAGCTTGGTATTTAGGGCTATTATTAATTTTATTCTGGCCCAGCATCCCGGCTCTTGCTCTACATCGGCTATCGCTGGCTCCGAGTAGGCTCCTGTTTCTTGGAATAGTTTGCCTCCTCCTGGGCTTCTTTCTCTTTTCCTAAAAGTGTCTCTTCCACCTTTCGATGTAATTTTATTATTATTATTTAGGGTGTTAGGCTAGCCTAGGTGCTTGTTTCCATGTATTGGTACAGCTTGGTTCACGTGGCCCTACCACGGTTGTGTTGTTCGCGGCCTAGGCCCCACTGTGGTCACGTGTTCCATAGCACCTTACCCTAGCCCCTTCCCTCCCTCTCTGATGTAGGGAGGAGCTGGGGGACCCCTTGGTTGTCATAACAACCTCATAGCCTTCTCTCACATTCCGGAGGTGCCGGGGGGTTCCGCCAGCAGGGGGTATAGGGCGACCACTATGAGGTACCGGGTCTCCATACGGGTAGTTGGTGAGGTGGGGAGGAGTAGGCCATCCTCCCCCTTTCCTCGCTCCCGCCGCGTTTCACCGGGACCTCCTTCCCCCTACCATTACTCAGCCACCTCCCTTACGATATGAAAGGAGCCTTCCGTCGCAGCCGGGGCCCCGGGGGCCCCTGGTATAGGATATTGGCTCGCTAGCGGGCAGGGTGGGTGCTATGGATGGTCGATTGCTTGCCTACTATATCCTTATTTCTCTCCCCCGCTACCGGAAGGGAGCTTACCCTTACCTACGCACTCTTCTAGTAGACGGGTGGAGAAAATTGTTGGTTTTTATGTTATTACTATGCTATGTTAAGGATATATCCCACCCTAATTTAAGATATTTTACAATGAATTGTGTATTATAATTTATAGTTAATCAACCATCCCCGCCATTATCCGTTGTGGTTTCCATTACCACCACTCCTAGTTGGTTGATTCTTGTGCCTCCGCCACTGGCGGAGCCATAGCCTTTCTTCCAACACGGTTACCACACGTATTTTAGCAGGGCTCTGGTTTTATCTAACTTTATCGCTCCGGCACCAGCGGAGCATATGTTAGGCTGTAAGTGTTTACTTTGTACTCATGTACGTTTTCACTTACAGGCTACCAACTGCCAGGTCCTCGCTTGTAATGCGACGCTGCACGACCCCTGCGGACATGACGAATGCAGGTCTCACGCCCCGTGTGCCACCTTGTTCAACGAGTCTATCGTCTGGCATCCCGAGGCCTGCACTATATGTTACGACCTGGTCGATCAGCTGGTTGGTGGGGTAAGACCATTATGAGGTTATTTATCAATTTACTAACACTTTTAGTTCGTAAGTTTGTTAACCCTGTCCGCAATTGGTAGCTAATTCAGCCTTTCTTTCAGGCTAGCGGTGTGAGGGAAGTCGCCCTCGCCACCCTGAAAGCGTGGGTGGGCGGCTTTGGGAAGAACGCCGCCAAGGGCCAGCCCTACATATTGGATAGGAAGCTGGCCATCCAGATCTTCCCTGCGGGCAAAGTCGACGGGCGCTGGCTAACTAAGTCCGACCCCTTGTCCCGCCGCCCCCAAGTCATAGCCGTCCATCCATCAAGGAACTCCAGCAGTCGTTGGGGGTCGGAGCCGCCCAGGAGTCAGTCCAGACGTCGCCGGCCTGGACCTGAATCTCGAGCCGATGGCGGTAGTGAGTGAGGATTTGTTGGTTGAGGTAGGTTTGTCGGGCGCCCAAGGTCTTTCCTTGGGCGCTCCTGGATCTTCTCCTGTCCCTTCTTCTTCCGCCTCTTTCCAAGGCTTTCCGGGATCCGAGATCCCTAGCCGCCATCCGCTCTCTCTGTACCTCCTAAGGAGAAGGGAAAGAGAGAACCGAAGACATTGTCTAAGACGACTTCTAAGAAGTCGTCTTCGTCTTCTTCGGCTAGGAAGTCATCGACTTCTTACGCCGACAGCGGTGAAGGCGGCTAAGCCAGCTCTTCCAGTCGAAGAGCTCCAGAGGCAAGGCTTCGAAGGAGAAAGCTCGCGCTACCTCCGAGTCGTTGCCTTCTCCCGCCTCCCTCCCCCTCCGCTGCCCCCTCTCCGGCTATGCCGGCAGGGTGGCAAGCACCAGCTCCTGCGTTCCTTCTCCTGTCTCACCAGGAATGATGGAGCAGGTAGGAGTGATGATTGGTTCCCAAATCTCAGCTTTGGGAACACGTTTTGAGCAGATGTTCGCAACAATTGTCGAGCACTCTGTCTCAAACTGGACAGACGGTCCAGGAACTCTCGAATAGAGTAAGAGAGAATGAGGATCGGATGGTTGGGCTATCCCAGGCTCTCCCCCAGTATCCCCGTGCTTCTAGCACGGGGATTCTCCAACTCCCGTCTTACGACTCCTTGCAGCTTTCTCTATGGACAATCCATGGAGAGTAGCGGCCTACGCTCCCTTTAAGGACGGGATGATTTCGATCCCGGAGTTTGGCACTCGAAGGATTGAGGACTCGAGTTCTATCCTCCGGGTCTGTCACAGCCTTTCATGGGGTATGCTAGGCTGACGCCAACGGCTCTTACAAGGGAGGACAAGATCTCGAAGGAGTTCAGTCCTCTATAGTAGAGATCACGCCCAACGGGAATGGGTTTCACTGACCTTGAGGACTGGGAGTGTACTAATACTAAAACTCCAGGCCTATAAGACCCCGCCCCTTCACTATTTTCGCCACGGAAGAGGAGGTCTCTCTTCCGTTCGCCACGAAATTGGTGGAGAGGCTCTTCAGGCAGTCCTCAAGGATGAGCCCGTTCCACAGTTGAGAGAGTCGGAGTCCACTTCTCCACTCTTTCCCGCCTTCGGGAGATGATGGGAAAACCTGCCCAGCTACTTTTTCACGCAGGTAAACTCAAGCCGGACTGCGCTATGGACCAGTTCGGTGAGAAGTTACCTAGGCTGCCGGACTCCCTAATCCTCCCAGGCAGAGTTGCGATGCTGCGCGAACTAGGTTTGGCAGGTCCCTTAACTCACTCATCGTCACGAAATGGCTGCGCTATCTTACGCGAACGAACCGCTATTCAAAATCCTAGCAAAATCGCAATTTCAGACGGTTCTGTTAGACGCTTTTGACTTCTTCCAAGCCAGGAAGAACTGTCGAAAGCATGTTCTTCAAGAGTGCACCATCAGGCACGAGCCTAATAGACTCTTGACTGCCAGCATGTGGGGGGGAGCGGATCTCTTCCCAGAGTCAGCAGTGAACGAAGTCCACCACGAAGCTGCTAGACTCAACCAGAGCCTTAGAGCTAGGTGGGGTATTTACCTCTAAGAGGAAACAGGAATCCGTTCCCACTGCTGGCAAGAAACCAAAGAAGGCTGGTAGGAGGTTCCAGCCATATAAAAAACTCCAGCATCAGCAGCAGTTTGTGCAGGCAGTCCCAGTCACCCAACAAGGACAACCTGCTACATCTAAGCAAACTCAGCCCTTTCCTCTGGTGCCCCAGCAATCGCAACCTTCGACTTCCTATGCTATCTCGCCTGCCTTTAACCCTGCGTATGAGGCTCAAGGCTACTCTCAACCGAGGGGGTAGGGCGAGAGGTTACTTTCGTCACCGTGGCGCAGGAAGGGGCACAAGGAGTTAAGCAGTTCAGAGGAGGGCGTGGTGGCCAACCCGCCCATCAGCAATGAGGCTCCCCAGGTAGGAGGGAGGCTGTTCCTCTTCCGCCACAGGTGGGGGTTCAGCAATTGGGCACGAGCATAGTGTCCAAAGGATTAGGCTGGAGCTGGATCCAAGATCCTCCTCCAATCAAATCATTCCATCAGGTACCGTCAAAGGAATTGATAGATTACGCGGAAGAAACTCCTTCAGAAAGGAGGCTATTGCGAGAGTCAAACATCTAAAAATTTCAAGGTCGCTTATTCAGCGTGCCAAAGAAAGGCTCAACAAAAAGAAGGGTAATCTAGACTTGTCAAAGCTAAACTCTTTCATTCGCTGCGACAAGTTCAAGATGCTTACCCTCTCGCAAGTAAGGACCTTACTTCCGCGTGGAGCCGTCACATGCTCCATCGATCTTACAGACGCATACTATCATATCCCTATAGCCAGGCACTTCCGCCCATTCCTAGGATTCAGGCTAGGAAGTCAGACATTCTCATTCAAAGTGATGCCCTTCGGTCTGAATGTAGCCCCCAGGGTATTCACAAAGATAGCAGAAGTGGGTTGTACAACAATTGAGAGCTCAGGGAATCATGGTAGCGGCATACCTCGACGATGGTTAATCTGGGCACCAACAGTCGAGGAATGTCTCAAAGCTACCAAAAAGGTAGTTCACTTTCTGGAACATCTGGGGTTCCAGATAAACAAAACGAAATCCAGACTTGTTCCGGAATCTCGTTTTCAGTGGCTAGGAATCCAATGGGATTTGTCCTCCCACAAATCTTATCAATTCCAATAGCCAAACGGAAGGAAATAGCAAAGTCTGTCAGGCAATTTCTCAAGTGCAAACAAACGTCAAGAAGAAACCAGGAGAGAATCCTAGGGTCTCTTCAGTTTGCTTCGGTAACAGATATCCTTCTAAGAAGCAAGGCTGAAAGATATAAATCGAATTTGGCGGTCAAAAGCAAACTCCAAATATCGAGACAAGTTGTCAGTAATCCCACAGATCCTCCGCAACCAACTACGGCCTTGGTCAAAAGTTAAAAGGAACTTAGCCCAAGAAATGTACCCCTTCAAATTATCCCCACCTCCCAATGTTAAACCATTCACACGGACGCATCCCTGTCCGGGTGGGGGGGATACTCTCAGTTCAAACAAGTTCAGGGGACTTGGTCAGTTCAATTTCGCCAGCTTCACATAAATGTGTTGGAAGCAATGCAGTATTTCTTACTCTGAAGAGACTGCTTCCCCCGAAAAAGTCTCATCTAAGGCTAGTTTGGACATGCAGTGGTAGTTCATTGCATCAACAGAGGAGGGTCCAAATCCAAAACATGTGAACCATGTCATGATAGCCATCTGTTTGCATTAGCAAGCAAACACAAATGGCATCTGTCTGCCACTCATCTGGCAGGAGTAGAATGTGATAGCAGACGCCCTGTCCCGGTCAGTCCCTCTGGAATCAGAGTGGTCTCTGGACGTCGGGTCATTCCAGTGGGTAAGCCGGAGAGTCCCAGGTCTCCAAGTGGACCTCTTCGCCTCACAAGCAAACCACAAGCTCCCTTGCTATGTGGCCCCCAACCTGACCCTCTGGCTTATGCCACGGACGCCCTGTCGTTGGATTGGAATCAATGGAGGAGAATTTATGTTTTTCCTCCAGTGAATCTTCTCTTGAAAGTCCTAGACAAACTAAGGTCTTTCAAAGGGATAATAGCTCTGATTGCACCGAACTGGCCCAAGAGCAACTGGTATCCACTTCTTTTTGGAATTGGTCTCCGACCTCAACGGATATCCCCAACCCCAAACTATCACAATCAGTACAAATGAGGACTGTGTTCGCTTCCTCAGGAACTCTCCAGACCCTAACTTTATGGACTTCATGAAGTTTGCGGCTAATAAAGATGCTGACATTGATCCACAGAATATTCTCTTCCTAGAATCAGATAAGAGGGAGTCAACCATTAGACAATATGACTCAGCTGTTAAGAAATTAGCATCTTTCTTGAGAGAATCGAACACTACAACCATGACAGTTAATTTGGCTATATCCTTTTTCAGATCTTTATTTGAAAAAGGGTTTAGCAGCTAGCACGATTACCACTCATAAGTCGGCTTTGAAGAAAATCTTTCAAGTAGGTTTTCAGATAGATTTGACTGAATCTTATTTCACATCTATCCCTAAAGCCTGTGCTAGACTTAGACCTTCTCAGAGGCCTACTACAGTTTCATGGTTCTTAAATGATGTTCTCAAACTAGCTTCAGATACTGACAACTCATCTTGTACATTCATAATGCTCCTGAGGAAGACATTATTCTTATTAAGCCTAGCCTCAGGAGCGAGAATTTCAGAACTGTCGGCTCTATCCAGGGATGCGGGTCATGTGGAATTCCTCCCATCAGGAGAAGTTCTACTTGCTCCGGATCGTAGCTTTTTAGCCAAAAATGAAGATCCTCTTGCAAGGTGGGCTCCTTGGAAGGTTATCCCACTTCCACAGGATCCTTCTCTCTGCCCAGTATCAAACTCTTAGAGCCTTTCTTTCTCGTACTTCTTCTAGATCCTCTGGTGCTCTCTTCATGAGAGAAAAAGGTGGTACTTTGTCAGTTAAAGGTATTAGACAGCAAATCCTTTACTTCATCAAACAAGCCAACCCTGAGTCATTCCCAAAAGCACATGATATCAGGGGAGTAGCCACCTCTATTAATTATTCCAACATATGAACTTTGAGGATCTTAGAAAAAGTATACTGATGGAAAAAATCCCCGGACAGTCTTTAAACGACATTATTTAAAGTACCTTGGGAATCTTTAAAGTTTTGTTCAGCAGTAGCAGCGGGAAACATAGTTTCCCCTGATACTGCTTAGTAGTTTGTAGTATTAATCCAGGTCTCTTTCTACCTACTTCAACCAACATGCCTCAACCTATCACCAGGCTACTCATCATCATAGCTTAGCCGTTGTGTGTTGTAGTGGTTTGTCCTTATTTTTTTGCTAGGGACAACCACCCTTGTACTGATATGTACTTCAGTGGTCCCTACCCTTATTTTTATGCTAGGATAGGCCACAATATGTTTGTATAAATTCTCCAATTGGATTTGTGATAAACTTCAGTACAATGTGTTTGTACATATTTGAATTAATTGTATTAATTGTATTAATGATGGATTGAGTGTATCTACCCTTATTTTTATGCTGGGTAGGGTAGGACATGTATGTATATAATTGTACTTATATGTTTCTAATTAAGTAAATTCAACATTTCCTTATTTTACATGCATATTTATGGATTTTTGTTACTACCATTTAAGTACTTTAAGTTTACTAACATTCTGTTATTGATTACTGTAATAAGTTAGTTTAAGTTACTTAATTTGTATGCTGTATTTTGATTTACTTATATTATATCCATCATTTTAATAATAGTTTTTATTTTCTTCCCATTTTTCCCATTTTCCATCTTGTCTGTTTCTCTGGTACTCTTTCATAGGCCGACACGAGCTGAGCCCAGAAAAGGGGATGATTTTGACGAAGGAAAAAATCTATTTCTGGGTGATTGGCTCGTGTCGCCCTATGAAACCCATCCCTTTTTATGGTTTGTTTTCCCCCCCCTTGCAGGACAAGATGTATTTATGTTTTATTGTAAGGATGACCGGTCTCGGGGCCGCTGCTTGTCCGTGGCGCCTCTAGTAGTATTCGTAGTAGAGGCTGCATCGCCGTTGGTATCGGCTCTCTCTTAGGGGGATTCTGATAGGGAAGTTCTAATTGGTTTGTGTCTCGTGGTAGTGTTCCACACTCGCCCCTTATACATACCGCACAATTCTTTTTAAGAGTGAGCGAGTCAGTCTTACTGACATTTTCTTAATTTTGTTTTTTGTTTTTTCTCTGGTAATTTAGGATAATTTTACCTAGAAAGATGATGTTAAGGATTACTTTCATAGGGCGACACGAGCCAATCACCCAGAAATAGATTTTTCCTTCGTCAAAATCCCTTTTCAATTATTCTTCTTCTTATCTTCTCATCAGGGCTGATATTTGCTAATACGTAGCTGGCCGGATGTTCATGTTCTGGTTAAGGAAGTGGCTTCATAAATTCTTAAAGATGATAAAAATGATCATTATGAATACTTGACTTCTAATATTTAGTAAGTTCTGGCATTTTCACACGTGCACACATACACACTTATATACATACATATATTTAAAATTTATATATACATGACATACACACACACACACGCAACACACACACACACACACACACACACACACACACACACACACACACACATATATATATATATATATATATATATATATATATATATATATATATATATATATATATATATAGTATACATATACATATATTTACATTTATACATATGTTTATACAATATAGTTGCATATATACAGGTATATATACACACCAATAAATCGTACAAATGTGTTTATTTATGAGCATTTGTTACTGGTAAATCAGGTAATGGCAATTAATTTTGCTTTTCATGATAGAGGCCCGCTCAAATAATTTGCACCAGGGCCCATAATGACCTAGTTCCACCAGCTTCTGCTGCGGCCTTCTGGTTTCCTTCATTGGTTGATCACGTCCGTTGTACCACCTGTTTGGGCAGAAATTAATTCTTAACACCTCTTTCGATGGGGCGTGACTAATGACGTCACCGGAAATGTACTGGTTCCGGTGGGAGTTGAAAGGCTATTTAAATAAAGCAACGAATGCACTTAATTAATGGTTGCTATTTCGATAAACATCTCACTTATTTGGGTTATTACGAGAACAATTCCGTTGCTTACGCTACATTTCTCTCTTTTTCTATTCTTTTATTCTCTCAGTCTATCCATCTGTCTATCAGTGATTTTTTTTCTCTCTCTTTTTCTATTCTTTGATTCTCTGTCGATCCATCTGTCTATCAGTGGATTTTTCTCTCTCTATTTCTATATCTAAATTTTCCCCAACTAACAGTACATCACTCCACCACATACATTGTCCTCAGTGTTCTACCAAATGCAATAACAATAGATATGATGATAACTAAATTGGCAACAATTGGTACTAATGGACACAAATAAAAAAATTTTCCCCAATTGTGGAGAAAAATATAAGCTTATCAAATTGTTCCCAAGTAAAGTAAGCATAGCAAATTATTAAGCATATCAAACTATATGCATATCAAATTATTACCAAGCAAAAAATAAGGTTAACATCAATTGTCAGTGATGGTTCATTTCTTTTAATTTCTGTCAGTATCCCATACTTTATTTATAATTTATTTCCTTACTATTATGATAAACAAAACAACAGTTTCTATTACCATTAGATTTACTAATGATAAAATTTGGGATACATTTACCATGTAGTAAAAATTGTCGTCAACATAGTTCAAGTTTTCAAGTTTCTTTAATTCTAAATGAGACAATTTGAATTCTTTTATCTTATATGAGTAATTTTTATATGGCACATGTTTGTTGAATTCGTATGTTGTAAACACATTAGGTTTTAGCATTATACTTATTAAATTGTTTATCAGTGAAAAATCAAAATAGTAATTTTTTAATATCACTTTTTGTAATGATTATTTGATAGTTAGTTATCATAGGAAATAGGTACAAAGTAACTAGTATATAATGTGTTTTGTGATCCTAGTATTGAAAGGTACAACTAAAATAATTTATCAAAAATCACTTTGGCACTTATTAAATTTTAATATACGAATACATTTTTCACAAGTGGTTTAAAAATGTTTCTCTATTCCACAAAATTTAATAATGTTTTCTAACTTTAGGAGTGTTTAATGTGGGCTCAAAATACTATATAAGCAAGGAGAATGGCATTTAATGTTCCCATGTTCCTGTAACATCACTTCACTTTTTAGAGAAAATTTATGTAAAAACTGTATGCTTTCCAACTTGTTTAGTTCTGATTGACTTGATTTATAAAAATGTTCAGTTTTTCTATTTGTTCTGCATTCTGATTTTGTGAGGTATCACATTTATCACTGTGCCTCTGCTGCTGCCCATTTTCCCAGTCGTCTATTCTTTCTTTTTTATGTTCTGCATTTGCTTCTGTGGCAACTCCAAAAATAATGTGTTCAAAGCAGTTTCCAATGAAAGGTAGAGGTATGGAGGAGTTATGGAGTTCCATTGACAACGTCTGTGTGTGTGTGTGTGTGTGAGAGAGAGAGAGAGAGAGAGAGAGAGAGAGAGAGGAGAGAGAGAGAGAGAGAGAGAGAGAAGAGAGAGGGTGTAATTGCTGTATGGATAGTTAACGACGGTATTGGCTGTTAGTGAGTTCTGGCTGGGTTGTCTGCTGGTAGAGATCAGAGTTCTGCATTTTTTTTACAGTCAGTCTTTGGTGAGAGCTGGTGATGATAAGTGGTTTAGACAGCAGTTTATTGGAGGAATTGAAAGTCAGCTAGTTGGGTTTTGTTTGTTGTTTAGTTGTTGTTTTGTTAGTTGATATTGTTGCTTAAGAGTTGTTGTGCTGTGAGGTCTTTGTTGAGTTGTATGTGAGTTCCTGTTATTATATGTGAGTTGTTGTGGTTGAGGGTTGTTGTTGGTGTTGTTAGTGGGTGTGTATGTTGTGCCTGTGCTGTTGTGATTTTTTGTGTTGTTTGTGCAGTGGTCTTTTGTTGTTATATGTGAGGTTGTGTTCCTTGGTTGGTTGTTGTGTTGTTAGGTTGTGGTTATGTTCCTTGGTTGGTTGCTGGGTTGTAGAGTTGTGGTTGTGTTCCTTGATTGTTGTTGTGTTGTTGTTGTCCTTGGTTGTTGTGTTGTTGTTGAGTTGTTGGGTTGTAGCCTTTGGTGTTGTTGTGTTGGGTTGTGGTGTTGTGGTTCTTGGTTGTTGTTGTTGGTGGTGTTGTTGTTGGTGTCCCAGTGACCTTAACCAGCGGACAGCACAGGATAGCCCTCAAATAATTGGATTGATTGGTAAGTACATGTGTTTTGTTTTTTCGTTTGTTTTTGTATAGTGTTGGTAGGTACAAGTGTTTTGTTTTTGTTTTGTTTTGTATAGGTGTAGGTCAATTGTCCTGCTGTATTTGTTGTGTAAAGAAGAAAGTGTGACTGAGGGTGGGTTTGGAAGGTGGATCGATTAGGTTAATGTTGGGAGGGTTTGCACTTGTTTTTTTTAGCTTGTGATCCCGCCACATTATTTTTTGGCGCCCAAACAGGGACTGTTGGTGCGGCAGCTGCAGGGCAATTGGGTAGTGAGTTGTGTGATTGGTGGAGAAAGTGAGGATGGAAGGGTTGAAGGAGATAGACAAGCTGAAGGAGGAGTTACGGTTGGCGAGGGAAGCTAAGGGAAGAAAGGTTGAAGAGAATGAGAGGTTGAGGGTAGAGTGTGAGGAGCTGAAGAGCGAGTTAGAGGAAATGAGAGGAATGCTAAGGAGTGCGAAAGTGGAAATGAAAGACGAGGTGAAAGGAGCGGAGGAGAGAATGGTTGAGAAAATGGACGAAAAATTCGGGGTAATGATGAATGCAGTGCAAGAGATGATGCAGGAAATGATGAAAGGATTCATGGGAGAGGGAGCTGTAGGAGGTAGGCCTACTGAGTCTTGTGACGGGCTAGGAGTGGTAAAGGAAGCGAAAGAGCGAGTGAATGAGAGTACAAGTGACGAAGGTGATTCGGTTGTGATAGGTAAGGGAAAGAAGGGGAAGACACAGGATAGGGATAAACCTGAGGACAAGAATAAGAAATTGGCTGAGGAAAAGAAGATGACTAAGGGAAAGAAGGTTAGTAAGGGTGATGGACAGGATGAGACTAGGACAGAATACATTGGGGAAAGTGCTGAGAGTGATTTGGATAGCAGTGAGTGGAAACAGGTAGGTAGAAAGAAGGAGGGTAAGGATAGTGTAGTCAGGGGTATGGACGTGAGTATGGAAGTGGATTCGCTGTATTCGGAAGAGGGAAAGAAGGGTCAGAATGGAAGTAGCAAAAGTGAGAGTGAGAGTGAGCAGGAAGTACGAAAGGCTGTGTATATGAGAGAGGTACCCCGATGTGCACAATATGAGGAATATGGTAGTAGGGACATAGGGGACTTTTTTTAAAGAATATGAGAGGTATTGTGAGGCAAAGTATGTGGATAACAAGAGAGTCTGGGCAAGAGAGTTAGATAGCTTTTTGACTGGATTTTTGTTGAGTATGTATGGGGTAATGATGAGCGTAGGAAATGTGCCTTATGAGAGTGTAAAAGCTAGGATTGTAGAACAGGCAAAGAGATAAGGGATTAGCGTTAGATATAGGAGAAACAGCAAGGATTTTTTGATAGGGTCAAGAATGAATGTTGGTGAGTCGTTGTCGATGTATGTCTGTAGGTTAGAAACATTATCCAGAAAAAGTTTGGGGATGAAGGGATAAATAGTGTAAGGAGTTAGTGCGAAAGTTGTTGCGACTGTACCAGAGAGTGTATGGAGTTTATAAATCTGAAACGTAAGGAGAAAATGCAATGGACGAATGAAGGGTTAACATGGAATGACATTTTAGAAATAGTAGAGGATTAAGAGTTAGATAGGTGTATGAAAGAGAGTAGGAGTGTTAGTGTTAGGCCTGAAGTAGCTGAGGTTGTACGAGAGTTTAGGGAGGCAGTTTTGGAAGGGGCGAGGCAAATGGCAGAGCGAGTGGTAGATAGGAGCATTAGGGCAAGTAACGTGAATGTAGTTAGCCCTAAAAGAGATATGAGTGCGAGTGTTGGAAGAGTAAGGTCAGTTAGTTGTGAGCGAGAGCAGCAGCAGTGTTATAGATGTGGTAAGCCAGGACACAGGAAGAATGAATGTCGGTGGGCGTTAGGAGCGTGCTTCGGGTGTGGGCAACAGGGCATTTGGTGAGTGAGTGTAAGAAAGATAGGGATATTAAATGTTATGGGTGTGGACAGGCAGGGCACATAGCTAGTGGATGTCGGGGTACCCGTATGAACATGGTTTGCGGCAACTGCTGGAAGAACGGGCATTATGCTAGGATGTGTAGAGAACAGCATGTAAAATGTGTTGGATGTGGAGTGGAGGGTCATGTAGCAAGTGTGTGTAGGCAAAAGAGGATGAGTCAGGTTGGAAATTCGGGAAACTAGGTGTTAAGGGGATTCAGTTGGGTGGGTCCTCTAGTATGCGACAGTATGTTCGGGAGAGTGTGATGGGTGAGTGCTTGAGGGTGAATAAATGTGAGCCGAGTGTCAGTGAGCAGATGGGTCTGGAAGATCGGTAGTTGGTGTTGGTTGAGTATGGAAGAAAGAGGAAGAAGGTAAGGAAAGGGAATGAAAGGGAGAAACGTGAACTACATGATAGAGGGGTTAGTGTTAGGGTAAAAATGGTGGATAAGGCATGTAATACAGATGACTTTGAGGGAAGGAATGATACATATAGCGTGTGTAGGTTTGAATTGTCAGGGTTTAGTGAATCAGGTGGTAAGGATGTAGTTGGCAGTATGATGAGTCTCTTCGAGTTGGCAGGAGTGTAAATGAGGTAAGTGATTTGGTGGCAAAGTTACAAGAGATTCGGACAAGAGTTAGAGGGGGTAGATGAGATAGTGAATGGGATTTGGGGGGATAATAGTGAGGGAGATAGTAATGGTAGTCTGACTGGAAGTGATCTGGAAGAAGTTGACGGCGGTGTAACTGAGTGTGTGTATGAGGGCCCTCAAACAAGATCCAGGGGACATGCATCTGAGCATCCATGGGTGTTGCGGAAGGCTATTTAGTGTGGGTGTTGTGAGTGAAAGGAGACGTTGTCAAATGTAACAGGGGAGGAAATATGGAGGAGTTATGTAGTTCCAATTGACAACGTGTGTGTGTGTGTGTGTGTGAGAGAGAGAGAGAGAGAGAGAGGGTGTAATTGCTGTATGGATAGTTAACGACTGTATTGGCTGTTAGTGAGTTCTGGCTGGGTTGTCTGCTGGTAGAGATCCGAGTTCTGTTTTTTTTTCCAGTCAGTCTTTGGTGAGAGCTGGTGATGATAAGTGGTTTAGACAGCAGTTTATTGGAGGAATTGAGTCAGCTAAGTTGGGTTTTGTTTGTTGTATATTTGTTGTTTTGTTAGTTGATATTGTTGCTTAAGAGTTGTTGTGCTGTGAGGTCTTTGTTGAGTTGGATGTGAGTTCCTGTTATTATATGTGAGTAGTTGTGGTTGAGGGTTGTTGTTGGTGTTGTTAGTGGGTGTGTATGTTGTGCCTGTGCTGTTGTGATTTTTTGTGTTGTTTGTGCAGTGGTCTTTTGTTGTTATATGTGAGGTTGTGTTCCTTGGTTGGTTGTTGTGTTGTTAGGTTGTGGTTATGTTCCTTGGTTGGTTGCTGGGTTGTAGAGTTGTGGTTGTGTTCCTTGATTGTTGTTGTGTTGTTGTTGTCCTTGGTTGTTGTGTTATTGTTGAGTTGTTGGGTTGTAGTCCTTGGTGGTGTTGTGTTAGGGTGTTGGTCTTGTTGTTGTTTGTTTTGGTGGGGTGTTGTGTTGGTGTCCCAGTGACCTTAACCAGCGGGCAGCACAGGATAGCCCTCAAATAATTGGATTGATTGGTAAGTACATGTGTTTTGTTTTTTCGTTTGTTTTTGTATAGTGTTGGTAGGTACAAGTGTTTTGTTTTTGTTTTGCTTTGTATAGGGCTAGGCCAATTGTCCTGCTGTATTTGTTGTGTAAAGAAGAAAGTGTGACTGAGGGTGGGTTTGGAAGGTGGATCGATAAGGTTAATGTGGGGAGGGTTTGCACTTGTTTTTTTTAGCTTGTGATCCCGCCACAGAGGGATCTCTTTTACTTCTTGTCCACTGTATTTTCTATGTCTGTGTTTAATTTTTCTAACAATTGTATGACACTATCATTGTCACCTTTCTGTATTATTGACTTTATATCTGTTTGAATTTTACTTAATGTTTCTTCACTATTAACACTGTTGTAATGTCGATAGAAATTATTCCTAAGTCTCTGGTCATTTTGACTTTTCCAAGTCATTTTAACAATGATCCTTTTCTCATCTCCACCTCGGAAGAGGTGAGTCCAATCGTAACTAAGATTACGATGAGCCTCATTTTTGGATCTGTAAGATTAGATTTTTATCATATTGTCTTTATATAAGTTTCACTTATATTTTCAGTCCGACACCAACCTTACATTTTTTCTTTTACATCTTTTTATCTATATCTAACTGTCGGTTTTGGAGATTATATCCCCATTAACCACTTTATTATCTTCAACAGCCTTTTCTAGTTTTATATTATCTATAAACTCAGTGGACCATGGGTCTACTTTTACAACTTTTATATGATTACAGTGGAGATTCCAGTGGACTACATTTTCCTTTAAATCGCTTTAATTAATTACTCATTTGTTCAATTTCAGCATTTCTATAACTCTACATGGTCCAGTGAACTTAGGAGAAACCTTTAAATTTGGTCGTTCTTGAATATGCCCTAGTAAATATATTTGGGTACCCACTGTAATGTCTGGTTTGATGGCCTTTTTAATATAAAATTTGGCATGAGTCTCATGGACCTCTTTTAGCTTAGCCCTTGTTTTCATTATTGTCTTGTAAGTATGTCTGGTTTTCCATGCAACATAATCATCATCAGTTAGAAGTATGTCTGGGTAGTGTTGCATCGTCTAGTAATGTGTTAGGTAGTCTCTATTGATAACCATATAGCAAATAATGCGGAGATTCTCCTATTGTCTCATTTACAGTATTATTCAATGTGAATTGTACGTCTTCCAGTGCTAAGTCAAAATCCTCTGTCTGCGGACTCACTGAAGTTTTCAGGATATCCTTTATTTTACGATTACTTCGTTCTACTGCTCTATTAGAAATTGGTTTATGAGTGGTTATTTGACATTTATTTGTTTCATAAAATTCACATAATTTCTTTAAATGACTACGTATTACGTATTTCTCTCTTCTTTCCGACTTCCGACCTATCTACTTTTAGAAGTTCTCAACCTTGTTTTTAAAGAAATTCTTGATTCTGTCTTTTACTCTTTGTTCTGAAATTCCTTTTCATGAACGAACAACTTTGTATTTGGACTAATACAATTCTTAGTTATGTGTCAATGTTTTAGAAAGATGCATTTACAGTTGTAAATGGTAAAGGTAGATTGTTCCTACACAATATACAAACCATCGGTCCTTTACAATAGGAAATGCTTGAAGTGTAGCCTGGACATGGCCACTGAATTCCGAATGTTGGTAATCCCTCCAACTGGACATAACCATTCCAATTTGCTTTTGGCCGTAATTGTGGAAGGGCGTTTTTTTTTTTTTTTTTTTTTTCCACCGTTCCCTACCCGAATGTTGTTCGCTATTCTTCAATTCTTCTATTGCCCCCAGGTGGTGCTGGCCCGTGATAGATGGCATAATGAAGTATGCATTTTTTCTGTCGCAAATTATTCGCTTTTGACTTACTCATGTTCTAGCCCTGTGTTCTGGGTGATAACAAGGTCTGAAGGACTAAATCTACAACTCGGTGGAGGGATTGAGGAAGCAATGTTTACAGTTTCACACTTTTATTAAAAAAATAAACTATAATTACACTTAAAACATTGCCCCACATATTATTTTCATGTTAATTCCACATGAAAATGTCACAGGAAACATTTAATATGAACGCTCAATGAATCAAAGTAGCATGTGTCCATTGCAGTTCTATGTCTGTGAGGCAGACCAAGTGATAAGAAAATCAAGAAATCAGACCCAATAATCCATATAATCGGGGATTGTTCACTTTACGTTTGGCAATACAAACTCGAATTAGGCTTCATTATTCAAAGGATGCGTGGAATACCCTGCGATAAACTTACACTATATCATGTTAATTAAATCAAAGTAACAACTCTGGCTGTGTGGGGAGGAGAGGACGATCTGCCTTACCTTTTATCTTTTCTCTTCGGTACCTGGGAAGCGAATGCACGCTGTGCATGGTGTTGCCTTTGAGCACAACTTTTGTGACGTCATGGCGTAACAATTCTTGATGCTTAATGCTTTACCTAATTGCGTCTCATCTTTATGCGTTAACTACAAGATATGGTAATTCGTAATAAGGTGGATGAGTTTTACATGATGTATTGTGACTTGTAACTTGAGTAAACTCGGGGATTTCCCCGTAGACGAAGGTCTTCGCTAGGCAGGCTTCCTTTGTTTTTATCTTAGAAGAAGGTGCTTGGAGATCCGTCTTAAGGTAAAGTGAAAAAGACTTTGAAAAGTTATATATTTTATGTAGTGACATTTAGTTCAGCTTCTAGAGAAGGGAAGAGTGGTGAGACACTCAATATTATTGACGAACTTTAACATTTCATTGTTTGATAATTATATTTTCATTTTCAAATGGATTCGAAGTCACCATTAAAAAAATGGATTCTCCAGACTTGTGTTGACAGTTATTGATAAGGACTAATGAATAGTCGGACAGATGTAGATAAGGGGGGTACTTATCTAATATGATTTCATGGAAGAGTAATAGTGATTTGATGAGTTTCTTTGGTACTTTCTTTTATTCATTTTATTCCATTTTCATGTTAGCTATTTTGGGAAATATAGATTATATTTTTGTAATAGTGAGAGTTTGAATTTGCCTAGAGTTTTAATAATTGATTTTCAGCTAGCTACAGAGATGACACCATTGAAGGTAGGTTCGCTTCCCAGTTAGGAATTCTCTCCTATTATTTAGATGGGGGTCATTTTGACCCTCGTAAGATATATATATGTGTATATATATATATATATATATATAAATATATATATATATATATATATATATATATATATATATATATATATATATATATATATATATATATATATATAAATATATATATATATATATATATATATAATATATATATATATTATATATATATATATATATATATATATATATATATATATATATATATATATATATATATATATATATATAATATGCCGGGTGACTTGAAATTAGAGCCCCTCACCTCCACAGAACAAATGGAAAGTTATGAAGTTTTCTGCTATAGCCTATCTCCAAGTACATTATCTAAAGTTTCTATTAACTATTTTTCATTTTACATTTCTTGTATTTTCAGACAGAGTGATGGAGTTACATACAGCCATGGCTAACGACTCAGAGGAAATCAGATGGATTGACCTAATCCGGGCTATAACCTTCAGAGAGGCCAGGGATGCTGGCGCATCCTTTATTTCACGTTCCTGAATAGCTAAATACATTAAAAGAGATGAATCCTTTGTTAAAAGAAACTGGAACAAAAATCCAAATGACTGTCATCGCAAAAAGATTGAGAATCTTGGAAGGCCTGAAGTCCTTTCTCAGGAGTAAAAAGACATCATAGCTGAGGCAGTGGGTAGACCAAGAAAGTTTTTACATAAATTGGCCCTTGAACTAGAAACAAAAAGGGGAAAAAATCTGGTATCAAGCCATTTCATGTTATCAGCAAGCCCAACATCACTCAGCAACAGAGAGAAGACTGTGCATGGTTCATTTCTTAAAGATTGGGATGAACTGACTTTCTCCATGTTGCCGCATCAGATGAATTCTTCATTTACACAATCAAGAAGCCAAATCATAAAAATGACATCATTTGGGCTACAAAGTTAGATATCAGCGATGATGTGCTCTATTGCCAAGTTGTGAAATTTTCTGAATGTTTGGGAATTTTTCTCTTTTTCACAGCCAAACGGTTAATGTGGATCATCAAAGAAAAAGGAGTCATGGAATGGCGAATACTTCAGAGAAACTGTGCTTACTGGTGGAGTATTTCCTTTCCTCAAAGATCCTGAAAATGTGTTATCTGTTGAAGAAGTTACATATTTGCGTGATAAGGCTCTTCAGACACAGGAACTGCTTCGAAACAGTGGTATTGATTTCTTCTCATCAAGTGAATTTCAGGTAGCTCCCCTGACCTTAATGGTAGTATCTTAAATGAACATGCTGAAGTGTGCAAAGTGAACTATGATGGTATACCAAGCCTCGACGACCTGCGAAGGGAGGTGACCGAAGTGTTCAGGGAAATGGAGTTTGAGTCTCAGCTTTTTTGCATTTTTCTGAAATCATACCCCTCAAGAATGCAGGCTGTGGTACAAGCAGATGGAAGCCACACAAAATATTAAATACTCAGAGGGAAACTTAAAATAAATACCTGTTATTAATTACTTTTGTTTTTGTCCACATTCGTGGCCTGTAAAGTAAATTTCTTCAGTTACTTACATTTTATCTTTTTTATGGTACAACAAAAAGACTGATTAAGGTTTTTCTCGCTCCCACCGAAGGTGGTACCTCGCCCATGAGTGTTGTTTTTTCTCTGTCCATGTATTTTTCGGCTGGATGCTTGTTTGGTGATTGGCGGGTCGTTGCCTCACTTTTGGTGGAGACCGTTGGCTGAGGATGAAAAGGAGTATGGATTCGGCTTATTATTTTGGAGGTTTCTCTGACCTAATTCCTGCAGGATGTTTTAAAAAGTTGGAGATTCTCTTGGGAGAATATACACTCTGAAGGCCTTGCTGCATTTGAGGACCCCTTTTCATCTGTATTACGGAGGACGTTGATGGTGTTCCTCCTCTTAATTACTGAAGTTGCTGTGGAAGCTGCAGCCTTGTTGTTTGTGAAAAGTCTCCTGTTCCCTGATCGGGCGCCCTTACTGCGTGCTGTAGAAGGTACTATATGTACTCCCCTTTATTTATGTCTCTGCATCTCTGGACCTGCCTACTGCCCTTGGGCCGGCATTCTGTCTTGTCCCTGGTCCTGCTTTTGTCCTGAAACCTCCTGAGTCGTGAAAAGGCTTGAATCTGTTCGGATAGCAGGTAAGGATATAAACTGAATATATTCATTATTGACGTTACTGACGCGGGTCAGTAACGACCGGAGCAGTTGATTGACAGTCGTGTGTGCAATGAGTATTGGTGTTATCGCCCGTATAGAGTCTGCATGCAACCACCTTTGATGTTAGATTAATTGTAATCTGTGATAACAAGTTATTTGTATTTATACAGGTTAGTATTTCTGAGTAATTGTATAATCTAGGATTAAGGTTGTTTCTCCCTTTCATTATCTTCTAAAAATACATTTTCAGGACTTTCCAGAAATAGTCTGTTTTCCTTCCTCCTCCTAATTTCTGTCTCTTGCTCTATCGTGTGAATGATGATATTTTTAGTTAAAGTTTTATTTTGTAAACCCTAATCAGTTTTTTGGGTTTTAACTTTAGATTTATTTATAATAAATACTAAAGTTTTGCTCAATATTTTCGTAATCCTCTTTGAATGTTATTGCTGTTTTTCACTGTTTGGAGATCTTGCCCCTTGGCCTTAAATGCTAACCTTTGCAGCACTGATGGTTAAAAGAAAAGAGCCTGTCTTGCCACTTATAATACTTTTAAATAGTTGTGAGTAATGTTCATAACAATATATATAAAACAACATTTTAACGCTTTAAACCATCAGTGACTATTGCAGTACAGACTTAATTTAGTACTATATTACACACATTGTCCAGGCTAATTCAAGCTGAGAACAGCTCGTTTAAAATCTAAAGTTCTCAAATGGAAATATAGTTTACAACTGAGGTAATAAGGTTCAAAACTGTGTGGCCCAAATTTTCAGTGTTTCTCCTTCGGAAGAATAGGGTGTGTCTATCTGTGGAGATAACAAGATTAATAAAAGGAGAATCATTAACATGACTATATACAAGTTCTACCTTGATTTACTAGAGTGAGTCAGTTTACAAAAAATAGATAAATAAATGAAATAAAAAATAAATACATAAATAAAAAGCTTGATTATTTTAGAGTTTTAACAATTATCATTTCCTTGTTACTGCAGTATTACTTAGTTACTCAAGAATAAGAATAAAACAATTACTTTTATTTTCCATAATCCTTTTTAATATTTGCTAAGTTATCAGTGGAGTTCTTCAGTGCTTCATCCCAACGATTCACATTTACATTGGTCTGTGATACAATATTCTCTTGAAGTTTTAAAATTTTCCTGAGAGTTTTCAAAACATTAGTGATAGGCGTTTTAGTAGAGAGCAAATCATCCACTAACATGAAATGAGTATAAACCACTTGACATGTTGCATAACAGTTCAAGACTATGGTAGGAACTGCTGATAACTGCCTGCGATATGTTTCTCTTTGTCTGGATCGCAAAGTTTTATTGACATATTGTGAATATTTCACTCTTAAACTATCTTTTATGTTATCTAGTGCTAACTGTATACAGCACACAATTCTGTTACACAAGGATATGAGCTCAATTTCCAAATTGCTTCCGTACAGTACCCTGTATTTAGCCTCTTTGACATGCAACATGAAGTGACTCATTTCCAAAAATCCTTGAGCTCCACATCTGAGGCCAGTCAAAGCAAGGAAACTAAAGTAGTCAGGCATTACTCTTAAACTGCATGTTTACCCAGTCAGGATATTCTAAATCACTACATGGCACCCTATCCCACTGTGACCACTCTCTAGTTTTGTTACTATACTTGAACTCAAATTTTTATGAAGGACTGCTTTTGGGTGATAAGCACATTGATAGTCCAACATGCAGTTTTTCATTAAGTGAACCAGGGATTTGGTTGGTAGAGAAATTTTTGACATATTACAGGAAAGCATCTGGGATATGGATTTTTTGTCGCAAAAGTGGGGACTACAGCTATCCAGCTTGCAATATGGTGTAACTGCTAATTCATCTGTGACCTTACACAACGAACTGTATTCTTTACAAGCCTCTTTTTCACACCTCCAGTGTCTGAGAGAGAGAACAAGTAAACTAATGTATAAAGTATGATATGTAACATATTTAGAAACATGATCAAGTTTGACCTCACCGTGACTTAGTTTATCTCTGACTCGAGGTCCATTCACAAAGTTCAGTATATCATGTAATGCTTCATTAAGCTTTTCGCCAATCAAAAAAGGAACTAAGTTCACCCTCATGGATTTACAACAACACACTTTCTCTGGTTCACATTTCAATGTAAAGTCTTCATCAAATACTCCAATTTTACAGTTGCTATGTGAATCTGCAACACACATCATTTCTTGGTTTCTTCTTATACTCAGACCTGGCATACCTGCTTCTTCAGTTTTATAATACAACTGCAAAATCTCATCAAATGTTGTATAGAATGATGAGTTTTCTGCAGTAAGTATTCTTGTAGCTTCTTCATTGACAACTGCAAACAAGCATCTCATGGAACATTCTAGCATGGGCAAAAGAAGCGTGAGGCACAAACCATATCTGCAAAAATAATTATGTTATTACCTACCCTGTAAGGATTTTTCTCAAATATAACATATTCAGCTACTATTAATAAGGCAAGATGTTATGTCTTCAAGCTGTTAATATCTATTACATATATATTACATAGAATTGCTATCTAGAAATATACCCAATGATGTCATTGTTGGCGGTTTTGCAATATATTACTTGCTAAGGTCTGCAATTCTAAAAGTACCTCAATCAAACAAACATATTTGCCTTTGATAGCTATGCACCTAGGCTGACAGTAAATCACCACATACGTATATATAATTAGCAAAAAAAAGAGAAATGAATTAATAAAATAAAAAATGTTTCTATTCTTCAGAGAAATAATGATGTAAGGCAATGGTTTTATGTATTGAAGAAAATATCTTTCTTAAAAAATATGTGTAGCAAACCATTCATTCCCTTTGCCAATACCAACATAGGTGGGGAGACAGCTGAGAAAGACAGTATATTCCTGGTTGAGATGATGTTATCAGGTGAAGTCCACTTGAGGATGTAAGATATTTAAAAGTTCAGGCTATGTGTCAGGACCTAATGGCCCAGCAGGACTTATTTGAAAGTTGAAAGGCTTACCAAATAAGCCAGGGCCAATTATATATTCAATTGGAAAGGCAGAAATCAAGGTTAGATATCTATGTGGCAAACAAACTCTGAAGGATGGTGGTCAGTAATGGATGAAAGTAATGAGATAGTGAAACTGGGAGGAGAAAGGAAGACAAGAATATAAATTAAACTAATTTGTCTGAATAACCCAGTGCCAGACACCACAGAGCCGAAAGAAACCGAATCGAGATATCTGAGATCCAAGAGAAGCAAAACCTAGATTTGGTCAACTGATAAACTGGTTGAAGGAAGTTCTCAACTGGCTGCAGCAAAACCTTTATCAATTTTAAGGGAGGTGCAAACCCTTGCTGGACAGATAGGCAGTTCATTTATTATAGCTTCTCTATGGCGGGGGATATATTCTAGGAGACACAACAATGAACAGCTGAAGTGGTACAAAAACAACAACTGGTAGTGGCGACAAAGGTAGAGCTATGACAGGACACAGGATTTCCATCTGCATGCTCCTGCCTTTCCAGAGAGGGAAATGGATCCTAAGGAATCATTTGGAATGTTCAAATGTAGAATCCTGGCAATGTTACTCACCTATCCATAGACTTAGATGCTTATTCTGAATATACACATATATACATACATACACACATTATATATATATATATATATATATATATATATATATATATATATATATATATATATATATATATATATATAGTATATATATATATATATATATATAGGTAGGATGAATTTAAATATATTGCTGTCCTATGAAATGGTCAGAAATGAGTGTGGCGAACCATTGCATCTGTTGACAGTACTTTTCAAAATAACGATGTCAAGGGGGAAGAAAAATGTCTTCGTTTCCAGGGATTTGTTGCTGAAGGTCACCTTGACTAAAAATTGAGTTTGCAGTGGAAGTTAGTTTCCTAGAACGAAGTGTTCGTGTATGCATCTGTTCTGATGGGCGGAACCAGCGAGAGATAAGTTTTACCTTTTGAGACTAGTTGCTTCTTGGGTCAAGGAAAACCCTGTTATTTGTTTATCGAAAGTTATGAAATGAATAATGAGTTACGCCACGAACTTTTTCTATGTATTAAACTCGTTCTGTATCATTTTGAAGGAGGGTGTGGCTTATGAGAAGTGCTTGTACATTTGTATATCGTTTTACCCTTCCTAGGGCTTTCCATAGAATTTTGGGGACA
>NC_061110.1:63161265-63163765 GCF_015104395.2 Macrobrachium nipponense | reverse complement strand
ATGGTCAGTTTCACTGGCAAAACAGCCTAACTGTCCCTGTGAGTTAAGTATTGGAGGCGGGAGAGGGTCTGGGGGAACCCATGGCCCTCCCTTCTGAGTCATGATCAACCACTGGCTGGTTCTGCCTGGTCCTAGATTGGGTGGACATGGGTTTTGGGCACTGATTACATTTAAAAATGTCATGTCTCCAAGACATTGTGTATCAGTACAATGGCCTTTCTTTTGCCTCTGCTGCTCATGAACGACCGTTAAAACCTTTCATGCATGTGAATTGAAGATTCGACTTGTTTGTTGTCCAGGAGCTACATGCCATGTCTGAGAAAATAGAACCTAACTTGCTGAACAAGTTTAGGAACAGAAGCAGGGTACCCTGTAAGTTTTATCGACATCAGTGCAGGTTCTCCTTTCTTGGAAGGCAGTGACTACATGTTTTGGTGATGAATTTAAGGAATCCACAAGCTGAAACAGATCTGGAAAGACTCCATGAAACATTGGCCATAGGGAGCTTCTTTCATCTTTGTCAGTTTTGATGTATGTTCCTTGTTTACAAAAGTCCCCAACTGACTCTGTGCTAGAATATTTAAGTAATGTACTTGTATTGCATGAATTACTTGTAACCGTTAGTCACATAATTTCACTGATTAAGTTGTGTATTTGTGATTGCAGATTTACTTTTAATGGAGAATATTACCAATAAATATTTGGTATGGCCATGGGTAACCCCTTATCACCTCTTCTTTCAAACTTACATATGGAATTCTTTGAAAGACAACACCTGAATATCATACTTGTCCCCTTAAAATAGTTCAGATATGTAGATGACATCTTAGTAGTGTTACCTGTTGGTATCGATGTAAATGATTTATTGTCTAAATTGAATAATTTAGTGCCATCCATAAAATTCACGGTTGAAATTGAAAATAATGTCATCTCTTTCCTAGATGTATTAATACATAGAGAATCCTTCCAATGTAAATTCAGTATTTATAGGAAACTCACAAATAATTTAGCATATGTACATTTTTATTCTGGCCACCATCTTAATATTAAAATTAAAATTTTCTCCTCCATGTTCTTACGTGCTTTGCGGATTACGAGTCCACAATATCTTGACCAAGAAATAGAATAAGAAATAGAAAAAGATAGAAAATGATCTCTGGTACCGACCTCATATAATTGATTTATGTTATCAAAATGCTCACAAAAAGTTTTGTAGTGTTGTTAGTAATGAAAAAGAAACCTCTAAAAATGTACTTGGCTTACCTTATTTTCCTCGATTTGAAACCATAAAATAAATATTTAAATCTTTTAATGTTAATGTTGTGTTCTCTTATAACAATAACATTAAAGATATGCTAATCAAGAATAGTCCCATAACAAATAACATCTTTACAAAGTTCCTTGTAAGGATTGCCCATCTTTTTACGTGGGCCAGTCAAGTAAAACCTTAGGTGTACGTATTAAGCAGCATATGTATATGCTACATTTATATCCTATGTTCGTTTCTCAGACATTGTTTGAACAGTTTGGAAATTTTATGTTACTAATACAAAATATATTGTTTTTCAAATAAAATTGCCTTGACCAGGCACCGCTCCTAAATCCTTAATCTAATTTTCGGGATTGTACTAAATCTGTATTGCCGGTCGTATATGCCTCCTTGTTTTAAAAAATGTAGTTTTCTGACTAAATTATTTGTGACCACGTGTGAGTGTCTGCCTTTAAATCTCGAATCTAGCCCACGGGCGTTTTTCGTTTCTTTAAGTGAATTGGACCTTATGTTACTCCTGTAACGTCCGTTTGTAGACTAAGCCTACTTGTACTGTGGTTCTGCTCTGTTCTGATCAATTGTGCCTGAGGTAAAGGGTCGTGTAGACCGAAAAATCTCGACATTTCTCGTCGTCTTATCACTTTTCCTCCTTGGCATTACCTTTATTTATACATAGCACCACGTTTTATTAATTTCGTGATCAAGTTATTCATATATATATATATCTATATATATATATATATATATATATATATATATATATATATATATATATGCATACATACATACATACATACATACATCATACATACATACATACATACATACATACATACATATCATACATATATATATATATATATATATACTATATATATATATATATATATATCAAATATAGCCAGTAAACTTAACACTTAAATATCATGGCAGAGATGAGCTGATTTCAATTTATATATAATATAATTATTTGTATAGAAATATATATTTAATATAAAATAATATATAAATTACATATATATAATATAATATATATATATATATATATAGATATCTATATATATATAATATATATATATATCTATATATATATCTATATATATATTCCCCGTCGATTTCAGGATCTATAAATATTACTGTCAAATGGAGGTTCGCACATACAACTGAAACTCAGCTCATCTCTGCCATGATATTTAAGTGTAAAGTTTGTAACAGATTGCTATGTTAAGA